>NW_006408692.1:3346232-3356034 GCF_000296735.1 Chrysochloris asiatica | reverse complement strand
TAGCACCTGACAACAACAACAACAGACATTCAAACCCTTTAATGTGTTAGAATGCAAAGTTGGTTTGAACTTGGAGTATTAATTTAATTTCCATGGTCTTTCTAACCCCAATTACCAGAGGATGTGTGAATTTGGCCACTTTTCTTGCAAAGATATTTTGTAATACACATATTTTAAAAATTATGGGTGCTCTTGTTAAGGCTTGGGCTTCATGTATTACAGATCTTGTGGGAACTGATTCTAGCAATTTTAGTGATTCTCACTGTTAAAAAGCACCACACCCTTGACATAATATTTTATTACTATGGGTCATGTACATAAAAGGGCACTTTACTCATCACTGTCTGTATGCCAAGTAGATTCTCCTGTATTTTCTCTGACTCCACAGCACTTAACAACAACAACTTATGAAATCCAAGGAGCCCTGGTGGGCCACTAACTGGAAGTCTAGCAGTTTGAAACCACCAGCTGCTATGTGTTGGAAACAACTTGATGGCACACAACATCAGCAACAAATATGAAATCTAATTTTATTCAAATCTGAACATTTAGCCTCTTTACCCTATCAAATTCCTGCTACATTTTCTCAACACAGAACAACACAGGAGTTTAATATAAAGTCAGACTGAAGAATCAAGATTTTATCTGTTGTTGTTGTTAAGTGTTGTCAAGTCAGTTTCAACCCATAGTGACCCTGTATAGGGTTTCTGAGCAGCTGCTGGTGAGCTTGAACAACCTTGTGGTTCAAACTGACTGCAGTCCAGTGCATTCACCCACAGCGCCATACCTGGACTCCCAAAGATTTTCTCTAGCCCACTGAAAAGTCCACACTGGGATGGATCTTTAGCTATATCACTGAAAGTCTGGCAAAAGTAGTGAATCCTCCTAGCTCAGACCAGGCCCCAGGTGCTCCTTATAGCAGATTAAATTTCTCAAACTGTTTATAGCTGGACCTTTCATCTGGGCCTGATTCAGATCTCAGGGCTATAGCTGGTGAAGCTCTGCTCCTCCGATTTTATTCATATTCACTGTTAACTACATATGGTGATTCAAGAAAAGTGCTTGTCTTGGAACCCCAGGTTTGCTTCTAACCCGGATCCTGCCATTTCCTAATTGTTTGTTCAGGGGTAAAAGACTCGATATGGCAAAAAAGGTTTAGAATCTGGGCTATGGGATCCTCATAACTCTCATGCTCCCAGTAGCCAACCACAGGATTTGAGGTACTAAGCTTTTCAAAACCTAATAGAATCTACCTTAAAGGATTGTTGGAAGCATTAAATGGAATAATGCAGCAAAATAACTGAAATCTGTAGGATATTGAAAAAAAAAAAAAACTTGATAAATTTTAATCATTGTTTAGCAATTATTATACCTTTTTCTATACTTTGATTTCCTTATGTGTTAGTGTCAGGTCTGAAAGCTGGAACTAGATATTCCCCGAGCATTCTTTAGCTCTTATATCCAATGGACCCTCCTCTATATTGAGTTTAGCTCACTGTTAGATTCTTAGGTCAATTTTATTTGCGATGTAGTTCCTTTTCTATTCCAGCCTCTGTTGTGGTGTGGTCCAAATGATCAAGGACTGGGACACTTGTGTAACTCATGCCTGGCTTGGAGAAGACCTGTTCCTGGGAATAATCAGCCACCTGAAATTTCTAAGAAATCCTTTACTGTAATTATTAGGGCTCCTTTGTTGAAGAATCAACTTGGTGATGATTACCACACCTCAGGCAAGATAGAGGGCATTACCACTGCTGCTGCCAACACTTTAAAAAAGGCAGTCTTTGTTGGTTTAGGAGGCTGATCGATCTTTGCACAATGACCAGAAGGTTCTTTGTCTTGGGTTCTGTTAAAGGAATTAGAAAGGAAGCACTGCTTTTAAAAGCCTAGTGGGGAATGTTCTCAAATTATAGCTCCCTACTCTGAGTATTTGATTAATGTGGCATTTATGTAACATAAGAGATTCTACATTGGAGTTTTTTCACTAGAACTTTTATATCTTAATTTTTGGCCTGTTGGTAAGAAGAGGGAGTGTGTCTTTTTTTCTCCCAGTGATTATAGGCATTTATACTTTAGAGACATTCTTAGGTTTCTTTAAAAAAAAAAAACTAATTTAAAAGGTCCATTTGTGTCAATTTATAGAAAAATAGACTCATGTCTAGGCTGAGGTGTGGGCTTGGAAAATGGTAATTAGACCAGGTTTCTGGTTGGGTTTATAACTGCATGTTGTTGAGCTGACATTCTTCCAGCTTTCAATGGGGGCATGTGTGGTAGTGTGGGGAAGGGTGGCAATCTATAAGTGATTTGCTTTTGTCATAATGTTCAGAAATTCTGCCCACTCACCTCATTTTAGACAGTGGGACATATTTTCATGAGAATATGAGAAGAGAAGGAGGGAGAGGCAGGAGGAGGGAAACAACCAAAAAGACAAAGGGGAAAGAATGAACATTTCCATTTTCTAGCTACTGAGTGGCAGGCTTGGCCTTTGCCCACCTTCCTGGCTCTAAATCCCTCCCCACAGGACCACTTCAATGAAAGGAACCAGTGACCCTTGCCAATTGTCAGAGACTCCCACTCCCAGTAACCCCCCTATCAACAATAGTGTGGCTATTATTAGACCTCTCCCATTCACGAAATAATCAGCTATATTATTTCCAATTACTTTAAAAATTGTTTAACAATCTTTTCAGAATAGCTTTTCCTACTTCCCATAGCTTGCGTCCAACCAATAAATGTACACAGACATACAACCCAATTTTCTATCACAAACTCGAAGGCCCTTCTTGAGATTGTTGTTGTTGTTAAGTGCCATCAAATCTGTTCCAACCCATAGCAACCCTGTATAGGGTTTCCAAGGAGAAGCTGGTGAGCTTGAACCACCAACCTTGCAGTTCTAAAGACTTTGCAGTCTGACGCATTAGCCCACAGCGCCACACCAGGAGTCTTAAGATAAGTAAGCTCAAATTTAGGAATTTTCAAAATGACATCTTAAAATGAAAAACCTTGATCATTCCTGTTCAAATCTGTTGTGAACCAATGAACTTGCCAATGATCACTTTAGATATTCTTTCACATTCTTGATGAGTTATTTGTTGTTGTGGGTGGTTTTAACCCCACACTATACCTAAGTAGGAAATACTCAAACTGCTGACTCAACTCTGAGACAGTGGCCCCTAACTTGAGTCCTAGCACTTCCAATTACTCTCAAGCGTTTGGTCATGGATCTGCCCAATCCCATCCCCACATTGTGTCTAATAACCAAAAGGCTCAGCAACCCACCTTTGATAACTGGATCTTGGGACAGAAGCAAGCCAGCCAGTTCATGTGGATATAAAATAGGCAATGTTGATCCCCAAGAGAGTTAAGGATGTGTCTTTAGTATATGACCTCTGTTTTACCAACCTGACTCCTCGTGGCTTCTTTTAATAGCATATCACTAATAACCACTGTTTGGGTAGGTGAGTGTGTGTGTACAAGTACACGATTGTGTGTATACATGTATATGTGTGCATGTGTTGGGGTGAGGAAGCTGGGCAAGAATGAGGCGGGTCTACTTCATTGGTTGATCTTCAGACAGAGTCCTGGTAGCTTTGTATTTTATACCATGGCCACAGCTTTTCACAGTGCCTGGCATTAGTGGTGTGGGAAGCAATGCTGCGGAGTGGAGAGAGTAGACTAGTGAGTTTAGAATTGCCATGCATGTCTTTGAATCCTGGACCCTATCTTTAGAAAGGAGATATAAACGGTACCCTTCCTCAAGAATGATGGTTTTTACCTGTGGAGGATACCTAGTGAATATCTGTGAATGATGAAATGAATGTTCTAAGAGGCTACTTTAATATCAAGGCCTCAGTCTGAAATCTAGAAATTACATAACTTCATGTTCCCTTTCCCAACTTATTATTAATGAACATGTGTAGTTCCCAATTAAATTGTAATGAACAACTGGTATTTATAGAGTACACTGTAAATGCTAGGGGTGGTGCTCAGAGGTTCTTGTGCATCAGTCAGAGAATCCCTACAACATTTTTACAAGGTAATGTTATCCCCATTTTACCAATAAAGAAACCAAGACTCAGAGGAGGTTAAAGGTCTGCCTATATTTTGCAGTTAGAAAGTGGCAGCGCCAGGGTCCAAGTCCGACCTCACACAAAGCCTGTGCTACATGGTGCTGCTTCTTGGAGGGTAGGGGCTGCTTGCTAATCAGTTACATTTCCTGCAGCCTCTGGTACAGTGCTGCATACATAGTAAGTGCTCAATAACTGTCTAAAAATGCTAATCACCTAAGGACTCAGAGTGAATTTGTTTCAAAATAATGGTTCTGATTGAAAGGAAGTCTATTAGATTGGTGATGTCATCTCTAGGTGATGCAAATTGTTAGGGTTTGACTGCTAACCTAAAATTGGTGGCTTTAGTTTACCTACAGGATTTTTTGAAAGACAAGCTGTCATTCTATGTCCAAAATTGTTGTTGTTAAGTGCCATTGAGTTGGTTCTGACTCATATAACCCTGTGTAGGGCTTCTGAGGAGCAGTTGTTGGGTTTGAAACGCTGATCTTGTGGTTTGCAGTCTATTGCTTATCCTACAGCACTACATCAGAAATCTGAACTATCAGCCACTAAAGACCACAGAGCGCATGTTTTATTCCAGTGCACACGGAGTCAACTCAACTAGCAGTTGGATTTTTGGATTTGGTTTTGATGTTAAAATTAATATTAAATTGGTGATGATGAAGCTACAGCAAGCCTCAGTCATGGGCTGTTTTCCAGATGCCTATAAGGCCAAGAATGATCCATATTGTAAATTCTTTCCCTTTGAACAGAAAAGAGGAAGAAGCTAAGCTAAAAAAAGAGGGATTCAACAAACAACTTATCCTTTGCCATTATAACGACCCCAAAGATAAACCAAAGGTGGACAAGGATGGTCACATGTCCCACTGTTTCTGGTTTGAGCTGCTGAAGGGGAAGCCTCGGATGCCAAAAGTCCAAAATGATGACCCTGTGAGGAAAAAATTCCATTATGCTTTGGTGGATGGTTCTTCTCTGACCTAGTATCCTTGTGAAATGTCCAAGGGAAAAGGAGGAGGGAGGAGGCATGGCATAATTGAAGGGGATGGGATTTGGGTATTTCCATTTCAGCAGAAGGTCCCAAGATGCATCAGGAAATTCTGATGACTTGAGTTTATTCAATCCCTTTCTCTGAAGGGTTTGGTTAGTGAAAGGGTTCAAGTCTTTCACTCTGGGAGCAGGGGAAGTCAACTTGGGAAAGAGGTTGGAGCAAAATCTCTGGTTTACATATCTAATGTCTGCCTGAGGGAACCTCTGGTAGTAGCTAACAGTTTTGCATATGTACCTGCAGGGCCCACTTGTTTCTGAGAAAATGAGTTCTCCTTGATTCATTTCCCTGATAATTAGAGAGAAGCAATGGGGATTTCACATCTAGAGAACCTAGCTAAAGAGAGGAGAGTGATTTGTAATAAATCCCTACAAATCCCAAATGTCAAAGTTTCTAGAGTCCAGCAAGTCAGTTCTATAGAGGTGGGTAGGTACAGAGAGGTTTGGTGACATTTTTCAATACTCATAATTATCCACCATTCTTCCTTTGGCCCTGCTCTATGCTGGGACAACCTTGCCAGGCAATACTGGGTAGCTTTTGTTTCCAGCAATTCTGCCATTAACAGGACAGTCTGATCAGTCCCCCCTGTTAGTATACACAAGATTAGTTTCAAAGGATTTAGGGTCACAATGAAGGTGCAAGTACTATGAATGACTGGGAAGAATGTGTATTAGGGAGCCAGGGGACCCAGGAAGTGGTGTGGCCATTATCGTTGACTGTGGGAAAATGAGTCATCCTCTCTGGACCTCTGTGTCTTTATCTGTCAATTGACAATGAAAAAAAAAAAAAGAAAAAAGAAAGAAATTGTGTACATGAAATAATGTCATTCTGTATAAGACTTATTACTACCACTATTGTTGTCATCAATTAGTTCCTTAACTGGGATTTTATCTATCCTTCTGGTCGCCTAGCTGTCTGCCAAAGCTATTCTAACCTCCCATGGGGTGGAGTGTACACTAACATATTCAGTGACTTCCCAAAACAAGCTATCCTTGGAACCTTTACACCGTTTGGATGTGGAAGCATTTCTTTTTCTAAAGGGTATGTGAGATTCCAGACTAGAACTTGTGGGTAAGTGAAGAGTTGAGAGGGAAAAGCTCAATCCCAATTAAAGGAAACTCAGGAAAGCAGTTTTAAAAGTTGGCAGGTAAAGTAAATGAACCACGTGTTCATGGCTGCTCCTTGTACAGACTTGTAAATTAGCACAGGCCCAAAGGCTATGGGAGTCCCTGGGTGGTGCAAAGGATTATTGTGCTTGGCGACTAATGAATAGGTGGTTCAGACTTCCTCAGAGGCGCCTTGGAAGAACAGCCTAGCAATCTATTTCCAAAATACTAGCCATTGAAAATCCTATGAGCACACTTCTACTCTGACACACATGGAGTCTTCTTAAGTTGGAGTCAACTCAACTCCATGGCAACTGGTTTAAAACACCATGGCGTCACAAATAATCAAATTGCTTCTCTCCTGAGGTACCTCTGAGTAGATTTGAAATGCCAACCTTTTGGTTAGTAGCTGAGTGCTTGTCTATGCCACCCAGGACTCCTCTCTTATGAGTTGTTGTTAGGTGGCGTCGAGTCGGTTCCAACCCATAGCGACCCTGTACAGGGTTTCCAAGGCTGTAAATCTTTACAGGAGCAGAAAGCCTCATCTTTCTCCCACAGAACAGCTGGTAGTTTTGAACTGCTGACCTTAAGATTCACAGCCCGACTCGTAACCACTATGCTACCATAGCTCCTTTTTCCTGTGAGTAGAGGGGCCTATATAAGGACAAGACCCCGGGACAAGGGGGGGAACTTAAGTAGGAAAGTTAACTTAGGTGAATTCTTAAGAACTAGAGAACACTGGCAAGACCCCATCAGTTAACAGTATTTCTCTCTATTCATTTTAGCTCTTTTTTTTTTTTAAAACACTCAGGCATATATAATAATTTGAACCACCAAAGGGTACATTCTGCAAGTCTGTCTCCTGGCCACCAGCTCTCATTCTCTCTCTTCTCATGAATCTAGAGTCCTCAGCTGCTCCCTCTCTCCGTGTCTCCATATCTGCCTCCATCTCTGGTGTCTCTGTCCATTATCTTTCAAATCCATTTTTCCACTAACTTTCTGAAGCCCCCCTTGTAGATGCCTGTATTCCAAAGCATGCTCTTTAGACCCTTAAACATTTTCCCGCAAATTCCACATATTTTTATTGTGGTGTTCTTGTTATCATTATATTCTAGACTCTCAGAAATTATAGTTTGTGAGTGTGTGTGTGTGGTAAATATATATGCAACAAAACATTTGCCACTTTGACTTTTGTTTTCTTCTTTCACATGTACGATTGAGTAACATAAACTATGTTCATCATGTTGTTTAACCATTACCATTGGGTACTTCTCATTTTTTCTCTATTGCCCTGAACAGCCCAGTGTCCCCTGAACAATAAATAAGTCCTTTCTTTTCCTTCTGTCTGCCCCCCAGTAACCACTAATAAACCTTGGTCTCTGTACACTTGTCTGTACTAAATATGCCATGTAAGTGGGATCATAAAACAATTGTTTTAACCACTAAACTTTTGACTTTTAAAAAAAAATAGCATATGATGTGTGCTTAGATAGCATTGCCCAATGCTTGGCCTCAATCCTTTATCCCACTCTCTTCCCGTCTGATCCAAAGCTCCACCTGATTTGCTCCGCAGTCCACAGCCTTTCCCAATTCCAATCCCTCCCAGCTCATACTCTGAGGCTAAGGAGGAAGAGGGTAAAGGATAGCATTAAATGCGGGGGTGGGGAGAGGAATAAGGTCAGGTTAAATCAAACATGGGCTGAAAAGAATCAGATAATAATATGAAAATGGCTACAGCCCTAAAATAGCCACCATATGCAAATAGCAGAGGCTTCAGGACTCTTGAAGACTGCCTGAGGCAGGTATTAAATTACTACTTCTCTGTATAGGCCCTATTGTGTGTGATGTTACTTCCATACCTCTTCCTTCTCTTCCATTTGCTCAATTTCAATTTAGACAAATCCCAGAACATAACTCTAGTGATTCAGATTTAAAGCACTCTAGACAGAAACTTTGGAACAAAGCATCTCAAATATACACATTCAGCAAATGACAAAGCAAAAAACCCAAGTTCTTTAGAAACAGATCAACTGTTGTAGTTTATCCATAGGTGGTCTCTCAAACGGAAGAACTCTGTGGGTCAACCATAACTCATTTTGCAGATTTGCTGAGTTTGAAGTTTTTGAATGAACTCCAATCACAGATATTCCCCATCCTGTCTATTTTGACATCTAACTTCAAGATGATGAGAGTTGAACATTAGGTCATACAGAAAAGGAATACCTTTTTTTCCCACCAGCCTCACAAATATGTTTTTTGTGTGTGCTTCTGCACTGCCTTTCAGCATTTCATATGTGCTGACTAAGTTTGTAGTAAAACCCCACCTCACCCTTCCCCTTCCCTGGCTGTTTTTACAAGCCAAGTCTGCTGTTGAAATGTGTCAGTAGCTAGCCAGCAAAGAGAATACAGGTCAGCATAAAACTGAAAAGAAATAAAAGATGAATGCTCAATGCTAAAGATGCAAATAGAGAGAGATAATAGGAGTAGCAAAGAGCTTGGGTAAGACTCAGGTAAACATCTGCCGCTGGTATGGAAGAACCTTTCCCAGCTTTGATGTTGACATGAAAAGAAGATGAGAGAATCTGGAAGTCTTTCAAAGGCTGAGAAGGCACTCACTTTCAAAAAGCCTTTTGTTTCCCAACCCTAGTAGTTCAGCAGTTTTGGAAAGAAGATTAGGAAACACTATAAATGTTTATAGCATTTTAGTTGAACATCTCATTCAGAGATACCACAGACAAACTGGAAAAGTAACAATTGCTTTTACATAGAACATATGTACTTACCCTTGATTTTTTTTTTCTGGGTCGTTAAAGTTAATTGCTTTGGAAACTGTTTCTAGAGAGTTTGATTTAAAATTCCTCACCCTTATTAATTGCTAATATATATCACTTGAAGATGACAGGATACTTTTATATGTTACTTGATTTTTCCAGGAACCCTACAATTAGATGTAAACCCCACTGTAGGAATCTAAGGCTTAGAGACGATAGATAACTTTCCCAAGACCACCTGGCCTATAAATAAATGGTCAGGAAACCCACTGAAGTCAGCTTTCACACTCCAATGCTTTTTATCCCTTTATAACCCTTAATATGTTGAGAGAAAGAGAGGTCTAGAACTGAGTACACAATGTTGCTCATTGCTAACCTGTCAGCTCTGACTCATGGAGACCTTTTATATGAATGAAGTGTTGCCCGGTCTTGTGCAGTCTCCATGAGCCTGTATGTTTGAGCCCATTGTTGATGGTATTGAGTTGATCTCTCTCAGTAAAGACGTCCCTCATTTTTGCTAACCTTCTACTACAAATGTACATGGATCAAGAGGCAGTTATTTGAACAGAACATGGGAACACTGAATGGTTTAAAATTAAGAAAGGTGTGCCACAGGGCTGTATTCTTTCAGGAAACTTATTCAACCTGTATGCTGAGCAAATAATCTGAGAAGCTGGGTTCTATGAAGAAAAACGTGTCATCAGGATTGGAGGAAGTCTCACTAACAACTTGTGATATGCAGGTGATACAATCTTGCTTGCTGAAAGTGAAGAGGACTTAAAATACTTACTGATGAAGATCAAAGAGCAC
>NW_006408692.1:3341443-3345672 GCF_000296735.1 Chrysochloris asiatica | reverse complement strand
CAGCAAGATGGATTGGCAAAGTGGCAGCATTGATGGGCTCAAGCATGGCAACAATTGGGAGGTTGGCCCAGGACCTGGCAGTGTTTCATTCCGTTGTGCATAAGGTCACTATGAGTCGGTACTGATTTGATGACACCTAACAACAACTACCAAATGTCAATTTTTAGTGACTGATCTTTCTGATGACATGACAAAAGTTAGCAAGAGAAGTCTCACCACAGTTGTTTCTAAGGAGCATTCTGGTTGTATATCTTCTAAGACAGATTTGTTCATTTCCCCATGACATATTCAATGTTCTTCACCAGTACCACAATTCAAGTGTATCAATTTGTCTTCTGTCTTTTTTCATTGTCCAATTTATGAATGCATATGAGGTAACTGAAATGATTAGTACTGATAATGTAGTTATGATCATTTAATTGGGAGTTAAACCACTCATATGCCTGGTATTCAGCTTGAGCAATAGGGGCCATATGTCTCCAGGGTCCAGCAAGCTAGTTCAGGTATTTTCAGATTGTGGCTAATTCTAAAGTAGCAAGAAAGAAGGCAAACCCTAGAGCAAGACTCTGTCTACATCATGTTTGCTAATCTCTTATTGGTCAAAGTAAATCACATCAGCAAATGTTGATTCAGGGCATAGAGAAATTGGCTCTCTCTTCTCAAGAAAAGCTGCAAAATTTTGCAATCAACCACAAGGAGAATTTTGCATATAAATTATCTCTCCCCTACCATTTATATGCAACACTATCTGCCTCTCTCAATATACAATTTTATTTTGGTAGCTCTTATATATGTTGTTGTTGTTGTTATGTGCCGTGTAGTCAGTTCTGACTCATAGCAACCCTGCACAGTGTTTCTGGGGCTGTAAATCTTTACGGGAGCAGAAAGCCTCATCTTTCTCCCAAGGAACAGCTGGTAGTTTTGAACTGCTGACCCTGAGGTTAGCAGCCCGATTCGTAACCACTGCGCTACCCAGAGCTCCTTAACTTCTATATTGTTGTTGTTATGTGCCGTCGAGTTGGTTCCGACCCATAGTGACCCTGAACAGGATTTCCAAGGCTGTAAATCTTTACGGGAGCAGAAAGCCTCATCTTTCTCCCACGGAGCAGCCGGTAGTTTCGAACTGCTGACCTTATGGTTCACAGCCCAATTCATAACCACTACGCTACCAGAGCTCGTATATAATGATGCTTAAATACATATAAGATGGATGACAGGGCTGGTGTTAGTCTATTAAACACCAGTTACTCCTCTCAAGGGTATCTTGTAGGTTTGAGTCTCTTCTCTCTCCTGGTTCTAGTCCAGATACTAAATTCTCAAGAGGAAATATTTGTTATTTATATCTAGTCCATTATTTGTCCATATTATTTGTTATTAGATATAAGATAACAAATAGCATATAAAAGTGTTCTATCATCTTCAAGTATTGTTGTTGGGTGTTGTTGAATTGGTACTAGCTCATAACGACCTAATACACAACAGAACAAAACACTACCCAGTCATGCACCAACCTCACAATTGTTGCTCCAGTTGAGCATATTGCTGATTCTACTATGCTAATTGTCTTGTTGGAAGTCTTTCTCTTTTTCACTGACCCTCCACTGTTTCAATCATGATGTCCTTCTCCAGAGACTGGTCCCTCTTTATAATATGTCCCAAGTATGAGAGACTAAGTCTGGCCATCCTGGCTTCTAAGGAGCATTCTGGCTGTACTTCTTCCAACACAGATTGATTTGTTCTTCTGGCAACCCATGGTATTTTTAATATTCTCCTCCAACACCATCACTCAAATGTATCCGTTCTTCTATGGTCTTCTTTATTCATTGTCCAACTTTCATATGCATATGAAGTTATTGAAAATACCATGGCACCTTAGTCCTAAAACTAACATCTTTGCTGTTAAATACTTTAAAAGGTCTTGTGCAGCAAATTTGCCTACTGCAATATGTTGTTTGATTTCTTGACTGCTGCTTCCATAAGTGTTGATACATATTAGCAATTAATAAGGGTGAGAAAGTAAAAATTCTCCTCAAATCTCTTTCAACATGCTGTGCTGGTCCAAACCAAATTGGTCATTTATTTCTCAGGTCTCAGTATTTATATTATTAGCGACTTCTGTTCCAGCTTGATATTTTATAGGATCCCACACATTCTCAACATGCTGTTCTCTCAAACATCTGTAAATAGGTATTTCGTTTAAATGTCATCTCCTCTAAGAGGCATTTTCTTTCTTTTCTCTTGTCATTTAAAACAACTTTATTGAGTTATAATTTAGATTCCATGAACTTAAACCATTTAAAGTGTATCGTTCAATGGACTTTAGCACAGTTTATAGAGTTTTGTAGCCGTCACAATAATCTTTTTTTTTTTTTTTTTGGTGCCCCCAACTTGGACAATGAGCCCGTGCACAATGGAAAGAAATGCTCTGGTCTTCTGCCATCCTCATGATTGGCTGTGATCCATAGGGTTTTTATTGACCAGTTTTTGGAAGCAGCTCACCAGGCCTTTCTTCCTGGTCTGTCTTAAATCTGGAAGCTCTGTTGAGATCTATTTAGCATATTATAGCGACAGGCAAGCTTCTACTGTCAGATGAGTGGTGGCTGTGTATGAAGTGCATAGACTGGGAGTCAAACCCTCATCTCACACCTAGAAGGTGAGAATTCTACCACACACCACCACTGCCCTCATTACAATTTTTATCACTCCAGAAAGAAGCTTTGTGCCCATTAGCAATCATTCACCATTTCCCAACCTATACCCAGCCCTTCTTGTTATTGAAATATAAGCACAGGCACACCTCATTGGATTGTGCTTCTCAGATACTACATTTTTACAAATTGAAGGTTCATGGCAACCTTGCATCAAGCAAGTCTCATCATTGTCATTTTCCCAGCAGCATGCACTCATTTCGTGTCTCTATGTCACATTCTGATAATTCTCATAATATAGTTCAGACTTTTTCATAATGCTACTGCACACTCAATAGAGACCCAAGCCAAACCAAACATTGCCATCAAGTCAATTCGGACTCATAGCGACCCAACATAGGGTTCCGAGGCTGTAAATCTTTATGGGAGCAAACCTCACCTTTATGGGAGAAAGCCTCATCTTTCTCCCGCAGAGCAGCTGGTGGGTTTGACCTTCCGGATAGCAGCCTGGAAGCTCCAGTGTCACCAAGTCTCCTTGACAGACTACAGTATAGGTAAATATAACTTTTATATGCACTGGGAAACCAAACCAAACTAAACCAAAACATGTGGCTTGTTTATTGTGATATTTGTTTTAGTATGGTGGCCTGAAACTGAACCTGTAATATCTCCAAGGTTTGCCTGTACCTCTTAATTCCTCACTTTCTGGGTAGGAGCCAGAATGTTCAGTGCCCTGGTCAGACTATATTGACAAAGAGTCAAGTTTATATTGGGAAATTGTCACCTTAGTTTTTTTTGTTGTTGTTGTTGCATAAAACTAACTAGCCAAGATTAGTTTTATATCTATTAATCAAATAGATGACAAACCCTCCCCACACTCTCATTTGTCTCTCTCATCTTCCCCTGTCTTCTGTCTTCTTTGATAATAGTAACAAACCAGATGAATGTAACACCATCTGCTCCTGCTATTTTGGGCACTTCCCAGAAATCCCAAATGCTAAGCTTCACACTCAAGTCCTGCTCCTGTGAAATTCCATCCTGGGCACCACAGACCGTTCCTTGGCAGAAACAAGAGTCTGCTTTCAGCAGAACGGAAAGCCCTGAAAGAAAGAAGGCATTCAACTGCCTCTGAAGAGACTTCACTTTTTTTTCTTTTAGTATGGGTATCTTTTCTTAAGCTTTTACAATAATGGTCTTATACAGTATTTGTCCTTTTGTGATTGGCTAATTTCACTCAGCATAATTTCCTCAAGGTTCATCCATGTTATGCAGTAGTTTATAGCTTCCTTGTTATTCTTCAAAGTAGCATAGTATTCCATTGTGTCTATGCACCAAAATTTGTTTATTCATTTTGCCATTGATGGGTGCTTAGGCTGTCTCCATCTTTTTGCTATTTTGAATAGTGCTGCTATGAACATTGGTGTGCATATATGTACTTGTGTTCTGGCTCCTATTTCTTTCTTTTTTTTTATGATTTTTTAAAAGTATTTCTCTTTATTCACTTTAGCTTTTTTAAAAAAAACAACACACAAACAAAAAAACCCACTCAGGCATATATAATAAATTACATCTCCAAAGGGC
>NW_006408692.1:3309583-3335493 GCF_000296735.1 Chrysochloris asiatica | reverse complement strand
GTCTTCCTATCCAGGAGCATGGTATATTTTTCCACTTTTGTAAAGCTCTTTTGGTTGAGACTTTACTTTTTAACTGTTAATAGCCATTGAATCAGCCCTCCTTTCACTCATCTGCCTTCACACTGGAGAGAAGCTGTGTGCTAAGGCTAAGCATACCCCACCAGCAGGAAGATAAATGAATGTGGACTAGACCCCTTGTTGCCAGGCTCCAGTGTGTAAAGTAATATGTAGAGTAATACCATGCCTGCAGGGACAGAGATTCTCCAGCTAAAACCCCTACTGAAATACCCTCGGGAATGAATAAGATCGTTGTTGGGGCTTCTCACAGGAGTGAGAACAGCTGAAGGTTTGACTGTCCAGGGTAAGTGATAGGGTAGGCTGTTTAAAAAAGAGCTGTGCTCTAGGCATCAAAGCCTTTGGAACTTTTATTTCTTCCTTTTGTCTTTGTGCTGGCTTGGTCTCATTGCTCCTTCAGCCCGTCTGTTAGACTCTGATTACGCCCCAAGTGTCCCTTTCTTACTGTGAGCTAGACTTAGTCTTCTGGTAGACTATGAGCCCTTCATGAACTTTACATCAGGTTGCTGCTGACTCAGTTAACTAGGTTCGTTTAACTTCTGTTTTCTCACTGTGAAACGGAACTCATTGTATCTACAGATGGAATTGTGAGGATTTAGTAATAAAAGCCAACACTTCACAGCCCCTAACAAGTGCCTGGCTCTGCTCTGACTGCTTTACATGTACTAACTCATTTAATCCTCACAAGAATCCTGTGAGGGAAGCACTGCTGTTGCCTTTTTTAAGACAAGTTAACTGAGTTGTCCACCATCTGTCTGTCAGTTTGCTGTACTGTGGTGGCTTGTGTGTTGCTATGAATCTGGAAGCTATATCACTGGTATTTCAAATACCAGCAGGACCACCCATGGTGGACAGATTTCAGCAGAGTATACAGACTATGGCAGACTAGCAAGAAAGGTCTTGCAATCTATTTCCAAAAATTAGCCTCTGAGAACCTTTATGCAATCACAACAGAACACTGTCCAACTCACTTGCTTTGGACACGTCATCAGAACCTAACTGCTAGAGGAAGGCATCATGTCTAGTGAAGTAGAGAGTACAGGGAATGAGATGGATTGGCACGTTAGCCACCACATGCTAGTCATTGTGAGGATGATGCAGCTTGCCATGAGTCAGAGGTGACTTGGAGTCTTGGTGTGGTGCTGTGAGCTAATGCACTAGACTGCAAGGTCGATTTGAACTGCAAGGTCAGTGGTTCAAGCTTACCAGCCATTCATCAGAAACCCTATACAGGGTTGCTATGAGTCAGAACTGACTTGATGGCACTTAACAACAACAGCAACAACAGCTGAACCACAGAAATATGACCAATTTGGCACACCTAGGAAAGGAAAAAGCTGAGCTTCGATATTATAGCAGTATAGCTTTAACAATGTTCATAGCCATTAAGTAACACTGCCTATTCAAAACATATCTCTAACACATCTAACACAATGCTGGAGTGCTGTGTTAGTCCTGGTGTGGCACTGTAGGATAAGCACTGGATGGCTAACCTAAAGGTCAGCAGTTCAAACCCATCAGGTGCTCCTCAGAAACCCTATAAAGGGTTGCTATGAGTCAGAACCAATTTGACAACACCCAACAAGAATACAATACTTAGCACATAATATGAACACAATGGATGTTAGCTCTAAAAATAATTTTATCACAAGACTCAAAGTGTCCTGAGAACAGGGAGAGCACATCACGTAGGGCCTCTAGGAGACTGCCTAAACAGTATCTTGAATCTAATAATTATTCAGTACATATTTGTTTAATTGAACACTTTTGGTCAATGCAACTCAACAGACATTTACTAGGCCCCTTCTCTGTGCCATGTGCTGAGCTAAAAAGAGAGAAGGCACAAAGATGATTTGGCATGAGCCCGTGCTGTGATGCTGGTGATCCAGAAAAGCGAATACTATTCTAGGCTCCACAAATACACGCATAGAGTCAATAGGAGATATCATTGATACTTCCTCTTCTTCATCACCCAAATTCCATCCATCCAGATCTGACTAGTTTTGTTTTCTGCATGGTTCTTGAGTCCACACATGTCTCCATTTCTGTCACCCATGCCCAAGTCCAAACTGCTATTCTCTCTCTTAGACCACTGGTCTCCAGCATCCACTCTGCTTCTTTGCCAATCCATTTGATCATGTCCTCTTGTTGCTTTATTATGAAAACCCTTTTATCATAGAAAACCATGGGGAGTACGGTGGACTTGTAGGATAAGCACTTGAACTATGAACCACAGGGTTGGTGGTTCGAGCCCACCAGCCACTCCTCTGGAAAAAGATGAGGCTTTCTGCTTCACAAAGATTTCCAGCCTCAGAAACTCTATAGAGGGTCACCATGAGTTGGAATCAACTAGATGACACTAAACAACAGCATCATAGAAAACCATGTCATTGTTATGTGCCATCGAGTTCATTCCAATTCATAGAAGCCCTAATAAAAGGTTTTTGAGGAGTGGCTGGTAGGTTTGAACAGCTGACCTTGTGGTTAGCAGCCTAGTACAGTGGTATACAACTGTGTAGTGCAAATGGTTATTGCACCTGACTTCTAATCACAATGTTGGCAGTTTGAGTCCACCCAGAGATGCCTCGGAAGAAAGGCCTGGCAATCTACTATTGAAAAATCTGCTATTAAAAATTTATGGCACATAGTTCTCTGATATACATGGGGTCACCATGACTTGGAGTTAAGTTGAGTCAACTGGTTGGCTTTTTGTTGTTCTTAACGTAAAATTCATGACATGCCCTGGGAAGCCCTGTGCCTCTGGCCACTGCCTGCCCATTGCTCCAATTTCATTTGCACCACTCTGGACTCTAACCATTCTTTCTTTCAGTCCCTTGAATGCCCCAGGCTATCCTCTTACCTTTTGGTCTTTGCACACATTGTTCCACCCATTAGGAACTCGGTTCTAGGTCAGATATCTACCATTCATGAAGCATGAATCATTTATCCAAGGCCAAGGCACCAGGGCCACATGATAGGATAAATCATGGGTGATGGTAGTGGTGTGTCATTGAGTTGGTTCCAACTCATAGCAACCGTGTATAGGGTTTCTGAGGCTATAAATCTTTATGGGAACAGAAAGCTTCATCTTTCTCCCATGGAATGGCCGCTAGATTCGAACTGCTGACCTTGTGATTAGCAGCCCAACATGTAATCCACTAAGCTACCAGGACACCATAATAATCATGGGTTGTTGTTGTTGTTGTTAAGTACCATGGAGTCAGTTCTGACTCATAGTGACCTTACACAGGGTTTCTGAGGCTGTAAATCTTTACAGGAGCAGAATGCCTCATCTTTCTCCCGCGGAGCAGGTGGTAGTTTCAAATTGCTGACTTTGTGGTTCACAGCCCGACTTGTAACCACTGTGCTACCAGACATCATGGGTAGCAGAGCCCATTCCTATGACCCTACAGATGATGGAAGGTATATAGTGTGTCTCAGAGAAGGAATCCTGATCAGCTGAGCAGGTATGTACCAACCTTTCCTTTCAGGAAGATAGAGGCATAGGAACCTCCCCCAGGAGGGACTTCTGTACTATCAAAGGCTGTAAATTGGTGGCTTCCATCTCTTCCTTCAAGTTAAAGAGTCCATGAATTCTCCTTGTTCTCTAAATGGGTCATGTCTCTGTCTCTTTTTTTGTAGCCAAGTAATAGCCATGATGTTTAATCAGGACGGAGGCCTAGTGTTGAACAAAGGTGGATACATCATAAGAGAGTGGATGTGGCCTTCAAAAGGAAGACTTGATGATCCAGTTGAAATTTGGGTATTATTTTACAGCTTATCATTCTTATGATTATTTCTTATGTCTCTACAATAATTTACTTTGAGTTTGTAAAATATACTGTTATGGGAAGCAGGAACTGAGAGGACTGAGCTAATCAGTTTGACTGTATGCACTAGCCAACTGATCTGATAAATTATTGTTTCAGTCCTTCACTTGGAAAATTATACTTGGTCCTTCCTAAATGGATCTGTCTCTGTTAAGCATCTAATGTTAAGCATTGGATAGTAATTAAAAAAGAAATGGCATGATTAGAAAAGCATTTGTGTCTAGAATATATTTTAAATAGGAGTAGGAAGGATAGAATGCTTGGAACAGTGGAGAGTCAACAAAAAAGAGGAAGACTCCCAATTACATGGATTGGCACAGAGGCAGCTCAAGGGCTCAGGCATGGGCCCAAGATTGACGATGGTGAGGATGGAGCAGGCTGGGCAGTATTGCGTTCTGTTGTCCATCTATAAGTCCAAGTCGACTTGATGGTGCTTAACAAGAACAACAGCAGGAAAGTATATAATATTCAAAGTGAAAAACACCTCTTCAACCTCTTCCTGTACCCCTTGTATGTACAAGGGGGCTTCAAAAATTTCATGGAAAAATGGAATTGAAAGCTACTATAATTTTTCCATGAGCTTTTTGAAGTTCCCTCGATTCTCTATAGGATCCAAGATGACAAATTCAGATACTATAAGAGGGGGGGCCTGCCAGACAGGGCCTGTGGTGGGCTGGAGAGTGTGCCTACCTGGAGGAACAGAGCTACTCAAGGTCAGAGGGTATATGAGCCTGGGGTTGCTATCTTTCTTCTGGAGTTGTTGTTTTAAAACAGTAATTCTGATTTTTATGTGAAATATCCTGACATGTGAAAGTTGGCAATTAATTCATAAAAGTTAGTAATTAATTCAATCCCTGGAAAGACTAGACCAAACTCTTCTGAATTGTTAGTCTATAATCTTTGTGTTATAGACTTTGTCAAGTCATATGTAGCCACTGTGTGTGTGTGTCTGTGTGTGTGCATACACACACTGGTCCAGGGACAGTGATATGGCGGTACAGTTGGCACACTACACAAGTGATACCAGGGACTCTAGTTCTACATGGAAGCTACTAGCACTTTACATATGTAGCAAGTGTGAGAAACACACCTGACTCTGAAGACTTACCACCAATTTAAAAAAAATGTAAAATATATTATTAATAATTTTTGCACTGATTACATGTTGACATGATAATATTTAAATATAAAAACATGTTATTAACATCTTTTCCACCTACATTTAATATGGCTACTAGCAAGTTTTGGATTATGTGTGTGGTTCATATTTGTGTCTTGACAGCACTTGTTATATTGTGTGAACTGTACCTGTATGTCTGTGTTCTACACAGTTTACAAATCATCCATGGTGCTTATGTACTCTATGCATACTATTTCGTTGTTAAGTGCTGTTGAGTTGGTTCCAAATCATAGTGACCCTGTATAGGGTTTCCAAGGAGCAGCTGGTGGGTTTGAACCGCTAACTTTAGATTGACAGTCCAGTACATACCCTATAATGCCATATCAGCAGTCCTTGTATACTATTTAGAGTGTAACTTTCTGTTGCTTTTATGAAATTATTTTCTCACAGATGTTTTTGTAGGGCTTTTAAATTCTTCCTTTGAGTTCAGAGTTGCTAGTCATACACATGAAAAGTAAGGCAGCAACTTTTTTCTGACGTTCAGAGCTAAGGTGAAGAAAAAAAATGGAAATGTCTAATGAACATTTTCCTTTCTCACACCTAAAAGGTTTATTCCGCAATAAAATCTTTACAGATGCTCCATTTAACACCGTCCCTACAGAGAAGTAGAGTCAGAAATGGATGCTAATGAAGTAATGAATAAAAAGGAGCAATTCCTTCTGAAACTAATTTTAAGAATTAGATCCTGGGCAACTATGAAACTTATAGTGAGACTGAGAGCAAGCAACTTCGTATAACGTGACATGACTATTCGTTCTGGAAGTGCCTTCCTCTGGTTCTGAGTCATGCAAAGTAACCATCAGCACTTTTGGCTGGTTGGCAAGGTTCCAGGGTGGACGTAGGATGGTCATGAAGAGTCCCTATTAGATCAGCTGGACTGAATACCAGGCCACATCACTTCCAACAGTCATGACTCAAGTCCTGCCACATGACTTCAGGAAACTTCTAAAGTAAGAGGTGGAGTCCTGGTGTCATTGTAGGATAAGCACTGAACTGCTAACTAAAAGGTCAGTGGTTCAAACCCACCAACCACTTCTTGGAAATCCTGTACCAGGAATGGAACTGACCCAGTGGCACTTAACAACAACAAAGTGAAGACATTTGGATGAGATTAAATGATACTGTTTAAAGTAGTTGTTGTTAAGTGTTGTGGAGTCGGTTCTGAATCATAGTGACCCTGTATAAGGTTTTCAAGGAGCAGCTGGTGAGTCTGAACCTCCGACCTTGTGGTTCAAACTGACCTTGTGGTCCAGTGCTTATCCTATAGTCCCACACTAGGACTCCAAAAGAAACCTGTAACTGCCTCTGTGATTAATTAGTTGTAAACCCCAGCCTTTTAGAGGTACCACTTATCTCTGGAGCCTTAGTAAATAAAATCATAGGTAAAAGAAACTGTTCTAGGTAAGCTTCTGTGTCAAGGTTTCCTCATCCTTTATCTGAAACCATCAGACACACTAATGGAATCAATGACTCAGTTCACATTGCCTCACCTGACAACCTTCCAGAGTAAGGAGTGTAATTTGCAACCAAGACTGAAGTCCTTGAGTACCTAGAGTCACTGACTTAATTAGGATGCTATGTCTACAGGAAGCTTTTAAAATATGCTTTACAAACCTGCAAATGTTTGCTTGAGCTCTAAGAAGTGGTCACTACCTTTCCATTTTTGTCATTAGTGAAATCTCCCCAACTTTAATGAGTTTCATAGTAATATTAAGACTTTTAAACTTCTAAGTGCTTAGCAACCATCAATGACTTTTCTCAATACCCTGGGAATCAGAGGTTATCAACCATGATTTATAGGAAAGCCTGTGTCTCAGGGATGGAATGCGGGCTCAGCAGTACCTATAAGCCAATCCAGCATTTTCCCAGTCTAAAATGGATCTGACTGTCCATAGACATGACCATATTAATTGCAAAAGAATTCCTCCCCACTCATTTTTCCCTGTAAATAAGTCACAAACACAAGAACTTGTCACATAAATCCCAAAACACATTCTGGATTTAACCCAAGACACTAAAGCTGTCAGTGAATTTTAGTCCCAAATTTCCATGCACGTGTCAAGCAAATATTTGTGATTTTCACCTGAGCTATGAGAATAAGGACTCAGTGTAAGAAATGATAATCCTTTCTTTTGCGCCAGGTTAATAAATTTATCACTGTGAAGATTTCTGGGCGTTTTGCTATCACTTTGATCTACAACTGGCAGCCCCAAAGCTTGACACTATCTCTGGCACCTGTACGACACAAAACATTTCCTCCATGTTTACTTCCTGAGGTGGTAAGTAATCATGACTCCGTAATTCTCTTCATGCCAGAATTTCAGTGTGGGCCAGAGTGGCAGCAATGTTATACATTTTTAGATTTTTAATTTAACATATCCTAGTAATTTCTACAATGAGGGTGTTAGAATCTTGGCTAGTTAAGGACCTTATGTGTGGAATAACTGAAAGTCTGAAAAGAGCAGGAGTTAGTAAATTGGAAGCTGGGTTAAGAGGAAAATCTAGCTTCTTCTAAGACCTTGTTATCTAAGCTTTGGATAATTGATTTCCTGTGTTCTAATTGACTGAATTAGCTGAATTTGTTTCATTTATACTGCTAATCCAACCCAACACCTGCTCTTTGGAAACCCTGAACAAGGTTGCTATGAGTCAGAATTGACTTGATGGCACTTGACAACAACAATGCTCTTTTAAAAATGGAATATATATATATATATATAGTTTTTGTAATCTTTATGGGAGTAGAAAGCCTCATCTTTCTCCCATGGAACAGCTGGCCTTGAACTGCTGACCTTGCGGTTCCCAGCTAGTTTTGAACTGCTGACCTTGCGGTTCCCAGCCCGATTCGTAACCACTACGCTACCAGAGTGCTCTCTCTCTCCATATATATATATATATATATACTGTGGTGCTGTAGGATAAATCACTGGATTGCAAGGTCAGTGGTTCAAAACCACCAGCGGGCCCTATATAGATAGATATATACAGAAAGAGAGAGTGAGTGAGTGAGTCCTGGTGTGGTGTTGTAGAGTAAGCATTGGACTGCTAACTGAAAGGTTGGCACTTCAAGCCCACCACTTACTCCTTGGGAACCCTATACAGGGTCACTACAAAAACATCTAACAATATATATATTTATTGTTGTTATTAAGTGCGTAGAGTCAGTTCCAACTCATAGCAACCCTATGCACAATAGAATGAAACACTTCCCTGCCCTGCTCCATCCTCACACTTGCTGGCATTTGTTTGAGTCCATTGTTGCTGTCACTGTGTTAATCCATCTTGTTGGGGAGCTTTCTCTTCTTTGCTCACCCTCCACTTTACCAAGCATCGTGTCATTCTCCAGGGACTGATCCCTCCTGAAAATATATCTGAAGAACTAGAAATGAAGTCTCACCATGCTCAATTCTAAGGAGCATTCTGGCTGTACTTCTTCCAAAGTAGATTTATTTGTTGTTCTGGCAGTTCATGGTATTTTCAATAATCTTTGCCAGCATCATGATTCAAATGCATTAATGCTTCAACCATCTTTCTTATTTATTGTCCAACTTTCACATGCATATAAGGTGATTGGATCAGGCGCACCTTAGTCCTTAAAGTGGTATCTTTGCTCTGTAATATTTCCAAAAAAAAATTTTTCAGCAGATTTGCCTAATACAATACATCCTTTAGTTTCTTTTTATTTTTGGAAATTTTTTTATTGTGAATTGAGTGAGGGTTTACAGAGTAGATCATCAATTTTATATCCAATGGATCATTCACTTTGTTTCATTTCAATGACTGCAATCCCTTCCATGTAACAACAGTGACCCCATTTCTTTCCTGCAGTTCCTATTCCATCACTAAAGCACAGGTAAACATCTTTCTGGTATTCTCTGCTTTCAGTCAAGATCCATCTGATGTCAGCAATGATGTCCCTCATTACACCTTCTGAATTCAACTTGAATTTCTAGCAGTTCCCTGTCAATGTATTGTTGCAACCATTTTTTAATTCTTTTCAGAAAAATTTTACTTGCATGTGATATTGATGATATTATTAGATGATTTTTGGATTCTGCTGTGTCACCTCTCTTTGGAATGGGCACAGATATGGATCTCTTCCAATCAATTGACCAGGTGGCTATCTTCCAAATTTCTTAGACTAGATGAGTGAGTGCTTCCAGTGCTGTATCAGTTTGTTGAAAGCTTTCAGTTGTATTATGTCAATTCCCAGGCCTTGTTTTTTGCCAGTTTCTTCAGTGCAGCTTAGACTTCTTTCAGTACCACAGGTTCTCAATCATATGCTACCTCTTAAAATGGTTGAACATCAATCATTTCCTTTTGGTACAGTGACTCTGTATTCCTTCCATCTTCTTTTGATGCTTTCTGCATAATTCAGTATTTGCACATAGAATATTACAATTGGGGGCTTAACATTTTTTCTTCAGTTCTTTCAGTGCCAACTTGTTGTTGTTGTTGTTGTTAAGTGTTGTTGAGTCAGTTCTGACTCATAATGATGTTGTATAGGGTATCTGAACAGAAATTGGTGGGTTTGAACAGCCAACCCTGTGGTTCGCAGTCCAGTGCTGATCCTACAGCACCACACCAGGAGTCTGTTCAGTACCCACTTAGCAGGGTGAAATGATAACTAACTCTAATGACTAAAGATTATGAACCTCTTTTCATGTGTCGGGTCACTTGAATATGCTATTTGAAATGTCTACTCATAGTTTTTGTTCAATTTTTAATTGAATTGTTCTTCTCTTTGTTGCTGAAATTTTCTATATATTTTAGCAACTAGACCCTTATCAGATACATTGCATCACATACAGATTTTTCCCAGTCAGTAGTTTCTCTTTTTATTATTTTGACACTCTTTAAATGATCATAAGTGTCTAATTTTTATGAGGTTCCAGTTAACCTATTTTGCCTTCTGTTGCTCTTGTCTTTGTACTTGTACTTGAAAAAATGCCATTAGAATCCTGGTGTGGCATTATAGGATAAGCACTGAACTTCTAACCAAAAGGTTGCTGATTCAAACCCATCAGTTTCTCCTTGGAAGTGCTCTAGAGGCTCATTATGAGTCAGAACCAATTCAACGGTACTTACCAACAACGATAACGCTCTGCCATTAAAAACAAATATGGTCTCTTCTCATAGTTGTATCTCGATGTTTTCTTCTAACATTTAATTTTTTTTTTAAGTTTTATTGTGAATTGAGTGAAAGTTTACAGGGCAGATCATCAGTTTTACATCCAACAAATCATATACTTTGTTTCATTACAATGATTATAAGTCCTTCCATGTACCATCAGTTATTTTTCTCTCTTCTTTTAAGCTTTTGGGTTTTTTTAAACACTCAGGCATATATAATAATTTAAACCACCAAAGGGCGCATTCTGCTCGCCTGCCTCCTGGCTGCCAGCTCACAGTCCCTATCTTTCCATGAATCTAGAGTTCTCAGTTACTCCCTCTTTCCATATTAGTATTTGACTTTTTAATCAAACTTTCAAAACTTTAAAAATCTTGAATGTATTTACATGAATACATTGTTGTTGCTGTTCTTGTTAGGTACCATTGAGTTGGTACAGACTCATAGCAACCTTATGCACAGCAAAAGGAAACACTGCCAGATCCTAGGCCAACCTCACTACTGTTGCCACACTTGAGCCCATTGATATTGCCACTTGGCCAATCCATCTCGCTGGGGGTCTTCCTCTTTTTCTCTGACCTTCCACCTTACCAAATGTGATATCCTTCTTCAGCGACTGTTCCCTCCTTACAATATGTCCAAAGTATGAGAGACAAAGTTTAGCCATCTTAGCCTCTAAGGAGCACTCTGGATGCACTTCTTCCAAAACAGATCTATTGGTTCTTTTGGCAGCCCATGGCACTTTCAATATTCTCCTCCAACACCATATGTTATGGAAATTACATATGTTATGGAAATTGTCTGATGAACACATATAAAACATTAAAAATATATATATATATTTTATAACATAAAAACTGTGTTTCTCTTTAGAATTATCAGTTACCAGTTGCTGTTATGTGAACTGCAAACTCATGGCACCCCATGTGTGTCAGAGTGGACCATTGGGTGTTCAATGGCTACTTGTTCAGAATTTATCATTAGGCCTTTCTTTGAGGCACCAGTGGATGGAATGAAAACTCAACATAAAGACTGACTTTTTTGGTTAGCAGTTGAGCACATTGGCTGTTTGCACTGCCAGAGACTTTTCTTTAGAATTACCATGGGGTTATTTCAAATATGCTGAAGTTATGTAATTCTTGCTATGATTCATTTCTTTGTGTCAAGTTTTTATTTTGTTTTACTTATGAACCAGGTCATCTGAAAAGAATTTACAATCTCTTTTAGTCCTTCCCCAATGTCAATCCCATCTCCAGAGGGACCCAGAAGTTATTCAAGTCCTACAGAATGGAGACAAAACCAACTGGAGTCACAATCCAAACCAAAGATGTAAATGTGAAGTAGTTCCTTTATTGCTGTTGCAGGCAGAGGCAGCTCTTTGTTTCTGTGTTATTTTTCTTGAGTTATCTTTCTAGCCAGACATTGGCTAAACTTGTTTTAAGGAGCCAAAAAGGCAAGCTATTGAACTCAGGTTAAAGATGACTTTCTGTAAAGAGAACTCTTAAGATGGAGTCCTGGTGTGGCACTGTAGGATAAAGCACTGGACCAAAATGTTGGTTTGAACCACAAGATCAGTGGTTCAAATTTTCCAGCTGCTTTTTGGAAACCCTATACAGGGTCATTATGAGTCAAAACCGACTCGACAGCAGTTAATAGCAACAACAACATATAACTACTAGAATGAATTTTTCCTTTTAATTTTTTAATTGACTTTATTGAAGTATAATTTGTATATAGTAAAGTGCACCCATTATAAATGTACTGCTTGATGAATTTTGACAAATATTACCCCCAACACCACAACAAAAATATCGATCATTTCCATCACATCACAAAAATGTTGCCATATATACCTTCCAAGTCAGTCTCCCACCACTCCTGGACCCAGACAGCCACTGACCTACTTTCTATCAGTATTAATTAGATTTGTATTTTCTAGTCTATCACATAAATAGAATCAATCATGTAAGTCTAACCATTACGCACTCTTTTCTGGCTAATTTAAGTACAATGTGTTTGAGATTTATCCATGTTCTTACAAGGATCTGTATCTGCAGTTTGTTCTATTTTACTGATGAGTGGTATTCCATTCATGGATATACCTCACTTTGTTTATCCATTAACCAGTTGATAGACATTTGGACTGTTTCTAGTCTTTTGCTGGTATGAATAAAACTGCTGTGAATATTCATATATAACACTTTTTTTGAATTAAAATTTGTTTTCTTTTATGAAGCATTGGTGGTAGATGATAGTAATTTTTTAAAAATTTATTTTGGTTTCTGTTGTTTGCCCTTTGGCTGGTTCTGACTCGCAGTGACCCTATAGGACAGAGAAGAACTGCCCAGTAGGATTTCCTAGGCTGTTCTTATTATAGAAACAGATTGGCTAGCCTTTCCTCACATGAAGCCATTGAAAGGTTTGAACTGCCTACTCTTCAGTAAGCATCCAAGCACTTCATCATATTGTCACCAGACTCCTTTCTTATGTACTTATGTAGTGAAACTAAAAGTTGACCATCTGTTTCAGTTCTCAACGTTTTTTGAAATTTAGTGATTCATGAAATCTTCATGAAGATTTTCCCCTATCTTTTCTTCTTAAAGTTTTATAGTTCTTTAATTTATGAGGAGTTTCAAAAAGTTCGTGGAAAAATTGTATTATCTTTTAGTGCCATTTTTCCATGAATATTTTAAAGTCTCCTCATATACCTTAATCCATACTGAGTTATATTTTGTATATAGTGTAAGGTATGGGTTTAGCGTAATTCTTTTGCATGTGGATATCCAGTTGTCAGGAAGCACTGGTGGCATAGTGAGTTAAGTATTGGGCTGCCAATTACAAGGTAAGTGGTTCAAAATCACCAGCTGCTTCATGAGAGAATGACGAGACTGTCTGTTCTGGTAAAAATGTACAGTCTTAGAAGCCCTATGGGAAAATTCTACTCTATCCTGTAGAGTTGCAGTGAGTCTGAAGTGGTTGACAGTAGTGGGTTTTTTAAAACCTGTTATCCCAGCACCATTTTTAGAGAGACTGTTCTTGCCCCCAATGAATAATTATATTATGGTGCACTTGTCAAAAATTGATTGATGGAAAATAACAATTTTTGATAAAGGAAACAAGTGTCAATTGCTATAACTTGATAAACTTATGGATGTAGTAGCTCAAATGAGAGGGAAGGGGTCTTTACATCAAGTATCAATCCTATCCCCTCTGTAAACAGGGTAGATAGGGACGGGCAACTTAGACATTGGCCACCTAAAATGAGAGGGCCATAAAGGCATGTAGTGGCTGCTTTCCAAGTTTTCAAGAGGGAGTTTAGTTTAAGAGTGTGCCAGGAAAGGTGGAGTCCCACAGAATAGTTTTCATCTTGTCTAGATGAGTCTGGTGAAAAGAGGTGGGGATGAGATTCTTATGATTCAGTAGTGATTAATTGCTATCATGATTAATTGTGACTGTCACAACTATACAGGTAAAAGTTTTATAACAAAAGTGGGGGAATAGTTAATCTTACAATCCAGAAACAGAGGACCCTAGGACTATCAAGGGAAAAGATCACAAGTGGCGTGTAGGGGCCTATCCAGAGAAGCAGCAACACCAGAAATGGAGGTAGAGATGAAGATTTGGAGAGAGGGATCAGCTGAGGACTCTAGACTTATGGAAAGAGAGGGACCCAGTGCCGGCACCAGGAGGCAGGCTTGCAGAATGTGCCCTTTGGTTGTTTAATTATAATATATTCCTGAGTGTTTTTGTGTACATCCCACCCACCCCACCCCCCAAAAAAACAGAGGGAATGGAAGCAAATACTGTTGAATGATGATGCACGGAGGAGATTGTAATCATTGCAATGAAACAATAGTGTAAAACCCATGTTCTCCCATGTAAACTATCACTCATTTCAGAATTAAAAAGTAATTTTTTTTTCAAAGAAATCAGTTGACTGTAGACCACTTATGAGGATTTTTGTTTTCTTTATATTGAGATATAATCCATACTGAAGGCTATAGATTAGATAGGTCTTTCCTAGAGTTTCATATATCTAGAATCATACAGTACATACATTTTAATGTTTCATGCCTGGCACCTTTTGATCAGCATAAAAGTTTTAGATTCATCTATGTTTTTGTGTATATCATGCCTCATTAATTTTCACTGATCAGTGACATTCCATTTTATTTTATGAACTTAGTCGCAGTTTTTTTTTTAATCCCCTTACCAGCTAACCGACACATAGGCTGTGTCCAACTTTTAAAGATTATGAATAAAGTTGCTATGAATATTCATATAGAAGGCTTTTGTCTGTATAGGTTCAGCCTTCATAAATAGAATTTAGAGATTATATTTTAGGTGTCCATCATTCATCTATCAGTTTGTGAATGCTTGTGTGTTGTTGTGATGCTGGAAGCCACGTACTGGTATTTCAGATACCAGTAGGATCACCCAGGGTGGACATATTTCAATGGAGCTTCCAAACTAAGACAGACTAAGAAGAAGAAGAGGTACACTACTTCTGAATGGTTGTCCACTGAAAACCTTAAGAGAGCAGCAGAACATTTTCAGATATAGTGATGGTAGATAGCCCTCTCTGATGGGAAGGTACTCAGATGTGACAGGAGAAAAAGAGCTGTCTCCTCAAAGTAGACTTGCTCATAATGACATACATTAAGCAAAGTTTTCAGGACCTTCATTTACTGCGGGAGAAAGATGAGGCTTTCTACTCCCATCAAGATTTACAGCCTTGGAAACCCTGTACAGGGTCGCTATGGGTCAGAACCGACTCGACGGCACTTAACAACAACAACATTTACTGATGGGGCACAACTGAAAATGAGAAGAAACCGTTACAAACATCCATCAATAATCAGAATATGGAATGTACAGAGTATGAATATGAGAAAGTCATAAAAAATGAGATGGAATGTTTAAAGAGGGATATCTTAGGCATTAATGAGCTGAAATGGACTGGTATTAGCCATTTTGAATCAGACAATTCTATGGTTTGCTATACTGAGAGTGACAAATTGAAGAGGAATGGTGTCACTTACATTCATCATCAGAAGAACATTTCAAGATCTATCTTGAAGCATAATGCTGTCTGTGATAGGATAATATCTATATGCCTATAAGGAAGACAACTTAATACTACTATTATGCATATTTACATACCAACCATTAAATCCAGTTATGACGAAATTGAAGAATTCTACCAACTTCTTCAGTCTCAAACTGATTAAACATGCAATCAAGATGTATTGACAATCACTGCTGATTGCAAAGTGAAAATTGGAAATAAAGAGGAAGGATCAGGAGTTGGAATATATAGAGAGCCTTTGTGATAGAGATAATGTAGGAGATCCCATGGTAGAATTTTGCAAGACCAACGACTTATCATTGCAAATACCTTTCTTCCAACAACATAAAAGGTGACTATACACATGTATCTCACCAAATGAAACATACAGAAATAAGATTGACTACATTTATGGGAAGAGACATTGGAGAAGTTCAATATCATCAGCCAAAACAAGGCAAGGAGCTGATTGTGGAACAGACCATCAATAATTGCTAGTATGAAAGTTCAAGCTGAACCTGAAGAATATTAAAATAAGTCCATGATAGCCAAAATATAACTCTGAGTATAACCCACCAGAATTTATTAGATACTGTCTCAAGAACAGACTTAATGCATTATACACTAATAACCAAAAAAACCAGAAGAGTTGAGGATGACATCAAGAACATCATAGGCAAAAGGTCCTTAAAAAGAAAGGGAAGAATCAAGGCAAGTGGTCGGGTCCCCTCAGGGCAAACCCCCTTCCGACACTAAGACTCAATGGGAATATATGAGCAGACATGCACTCTGATTGGTGACCATGTTTGTCACCGATAAGGGGAAGTGAAGGAAAAACAGCAATGAAGCTGGAAGCTAAGCCCTACAATGGTCAATAGACTCCTTTGAACCCAGGTGGAGACCTGGTTAGCCAGCATTGTGGCAAGACCTGGGGACTCTTGGGCCCAGAGTCAGTGACATAGCCACAGAGGACTAGAGTGGAGAGTGAAGTGTCCAGCTGATAAGAAGAAAGGGCATGTGCGTAAGAGCACCCACACTTTCAGAAAATACCCACTTGACGCTTCAATGACTGGATGATCAGAGCTCAACTAAAAGAAGAAAGAAGAGGGGGGAAAAAAAAGAGTAATCTGATACAATTTGATGAACTTGACCTACACCTATGGATGCAGTAGCTCAAAAGAGGGAACAAATCTTTACAGCAAGGATTATTCCCAACCCCTCCATACACAGAGTAGACAGGGATAGGTAACTTGGACATTGGCTACCAAAAATGGGGTGGGGGGCTACAAAGGCAAAAAGTGACTGGTTTACAAGCTTTCAAGAGGGAGCCTAGATCCAGAGGATGTGGAGGAAGATAGAATCTCCACTGACTAGTATCCAATCTGTCTGGGCGGAGCTGATGAAATGAAATGCAGATAGGTCTCTTGTGATACAATCGTGAATAATTGTTATCAGGACTGATTGTGAGAGTTGGAAATGTAAAGGTAGACATTTTGTAGCAAAAGGAGGGGAGTGGTTGACTTTGCAGTCTGGGAGCAGAGGACCCTGGGACCATCAAGGGAGAAGAGCTGAGTGTGGGACCCTACCCAGAGAAACAGTAATGCCAGAGATGGAGGCAGAGATGATGACGTGGAGAGTTGGAATGGCTGGGAACTCTAGACCCAGAGAGGGACAGTGGCTATGTGCTGACAACCAGGGGTCAGGCTTGCAAGGTGTTTGCTGCCTGAATCTCTTCCTTGGTAAAGTGTCTGTTCATGTCCTGTGTTCATTTTTAATTGGGTTATTTGTCTTTTTCTTGTAGAGATGTTGTAGTTTCCTATATATTTTAGAAATTAGTCCCTTGTCTGATGTGTCACTGCAAAATATTTTTCCCATTCTGTGAGCTCCCTTTTACTCTTCTGGTGAAGTCTTTTGATGCACATAAATTTTTAATCTTTAGTATGTCTCAATCATCTATTTGTCTTCTTTTGTTTGTGTAATTTTCACAATGTTTGGTAGTATGTGGGTGCTCTGTATTAGAGCACTCAAATTTGTCCCTGTTTTTTCATTGATGGCCTTTATAATTCTGGGATTCACATTTAGGTCTTTAATCCATGCTAAATTGGTTTTTGAATGTGGTGTGAGGTAAAGATCTTGTCTCAATCTTTTGCATATCACTTTCCAGTTCTGCCAGCACCATCTGTTGAAGAGACTATCTCCTCCCTATGCAATATACTTAGGCCCTTTGTCAAAAATCAGTTGGCTGTATGTGAATGGGTTAATTTCTGTATTATTGATTCTGTTCCATTGATCTATGTATCTTTCATTGAACCAGACCAAGCTGTTTTGACAACTGTAGCATGTAATAAATTTGAAATCAGGAAGTAAGAGGCTTCCAACTTTATTCTTCTTCATAAGCAGTGCTTTGTTTACCCTGGGTCTCTTTCCTTTCCATATAAAGTTTGTAATTGTTTTTTCCGTCTCTTTGAAGAATGTCATTGAAATCTGGATTGGGATTGCATTATATGTGTAGATTGCTTTGGGCAGTATTGACATTTTCACAATGTTAAGTCTTCCATTTTTGTAAGTCTTTTTTGGTTTCTTGTAGTTTTCTTTGTATAGGTCCTTTGTTTCTCTGATTAAAATTTATTCCTAGATATTTCATTCTTTGGGTGGCTATTGTAAATTGTATTGCTTTCCTAATGTCCTTTTCAGTGCTGTCATTATTAGTATAGAGGAATCCAACTGATTTTTAACATTTTGATCTTATACCCTGCCAGATTGCTGAATCTTCCAATGAGGTCTAGCAGCTTTTTTACTGAATCTTTGGGCTATCTCCTTGCTTTTCAATACACTTTGTCCATCTGTTAACAAGCTTTCATATTTCCTTATTTAAACAGTTTTAAATAACTGTTTTAGAGTAAGCGTCAAGCCACAAATGCACTGCTTATCTTCACTTCCTCAGCACAGGTGTATCTTTGTCCTCAAAGGGCTGTTTTCAGGAGCCCAAACAGGTGAGAATTTGATGGAGCAAGAGCAGAACTATAAGGAGGCTGCTTTAACATCTCAAAACTAAGTTTTTCAGTGTTAACAGTGTGGGCACAGGTGTGGGGACATGCATTGTCATGCAATATCAGAACTCCCTTGGATACTCCTTTGTGTTTAATCTGAAGTTTAGGTTTCAACTCTTCAGTAAGCAATTCACTGTAATGAGCACTGCTAATTGTTGGACCTTTTTTCCTGATAGTGTTCCATTGCTGGCCCTTTAGAATCCCAGAAAACAGTAAGTATCAATTTTCCTACTGATGATTGACTTTTGAATTTGTTTTGGTTTGCAAATGAGGATGTTTCCATTTCATACTCTGCCTTTAACTCTCAGGTTCATAGTGATGAATCCTTGTCTCATCACCAGTAATGATTTTTTAAAGGAAACTTTTACCTTCATTGAGTATCAGTCCAAATTTTGTTTACAGATATCCAAATGCTTCTGTTTATGCTCTTCCATGAGCTTTTCCGATACCCATCATGCAGAAACTTTGCAAAATCCATGTCTATTATGGATTATTTATTGGCAGAGCCATAGCTGGTTTGCAAATGATTTGTCAAATAATCCACTATCATTCATCTATTTAAAATAATAATTTCACATGTATATTCAATGTTTTCATGAGCCATGGATGTGGACAGGTATTATAATAGAACTTGAATGTGGATAACTTTTAATTACCCTACTATATTGTTGTTATGTGCCTATGAGTCAGTGCCAACTCATAGTGACCCCGTATAGGGTTGTCATGGAGTGGTTGGTGGGTTTGAACTGTTGACCTTGCGATTCAAACCTACCTTGGGTCCAGTGCATTATCTACAGCACCACGCCAGGATATATATATGTATATATAAACCGACACAACAGCACAAAACCACCACCACCATATATGTATTTTTTAAGTGTTAACAAGCAAAGGTATCACTTTGAGGACTAAGGTACACCTGACCAAATCCATGGTGTTTTCAATCGTCTCATGTGCATGTGAAAACTGGTCAATGACTTAGGAAGACAGGAGAAGAATTGATGCAGTTGAACTATGATGTTGATGAAGAAGATTGAATATACCATGGACTGTCAGAAGAGTGAACAAATCTGTCTTCAAAGAAGTACAATCAGAACCCTCCTTAGAAGGGAGGATGGCAAGACTTTGTCATATATACTTTGGACATGTCATAGGTAGAGAACAGCCCCTAGAGAAGGACATCATGTGTGGTAATGTAGAGGGTCAGTGAATAAGAGGGAGACCTTCAACCTGATGAATTGACACACTTACTGCAACAATAGGTTCAAACAGAACACTTATGAGGATGGCAGTGTATCAAGTGGTGTTTTATTCTATTGTGCATAGGGTCCTATGAGTCAGAACAAATTCAAGGGCGTTAACTAATACAATCAATCTACAGCGACAAATCTACAGATTTAGTGGTGATATCTTTGAGGGCAATTGCTTGCAAAATGAAAGAAGGAAAATTGGTAGGATGAAGGAAATGTTCTACATCTTGATTATGTTAGTATTTACAAAAGGTATACATTTGTCAAAACTGATACACTTTAAAGGCTGCTCTTTATGTAAATAATTTTTTCAATTAAAGTATCTATCAGTTCACTCATTTTAAATTGGAAGTTCAAAGGTCAGAGTATCTTTTACCTAAAATCTCTTTAGTTTTTTAAACTTAATAAATATACAGGATTATCACAATGATTCAAGATTCATTCATACATGTTAAAATTTTAATACTGTGACATTAATTTGCTTCATCTTACTATTTAAAGTCTAAACTTTTCTGTACCTTACTTACCCATCCAATTTTTGAGGCAGAAGCCTTGGTCCTAAAGCACAACTCCTTCAGGTGACTTCTTTCAGTACCACAGGTGGGCTCACAGAGACCTTTTAGAGTCACTATGAAGAGTGCCCTTCACATGGGCCATGCCCTTCACGTAGGTTGATTTTTCTCAGATTAAAGTTACAGTGTTACATAATTCTTTTAAAATCTTAAAAATTTTGCCTGATTCCTGTGGGGCAACTTCCTCAACCACCCCCACCCCCACCACCACTATGTTAATTTTTACCATGTATTTGAGTTACAATGAGATGCACTTATGACAATTTGTTTTGGGGATATTATCATCAATAATATGCACTACATATAGTTCTGCAGTGAGTAATTTGCTGATGTTATTATTCTAAGATATTCACTCGATGTCCAGCATTATTCTAAACATACAACCAATAAAACATGATAATAATGACTACTTTTTAAAAATGAAGTGTTTCACTTAAATTGACACCAACTTATGACAGAGTCATCAATCAGATTGGAACCCTGTCGTACATTGGTGACTACCTGTACTAAATATACAGGTACAACAATTAGTTGTGAAAAGATGACATATACTATTCAGTATGATTATATGGTGGTGGTAGTGTGCCACTAACTCAGTTCCAACTCTTAGCAACCCTGTATACGGTTTCTGAAGTTGTGCATCTTTATCGGAGCAGAAAGCCTCATCTTTCTCCTATGGAGCAACTGGAAGATTCAAACAACTGACCTTGTAGTTAGCAGCCCAGCTCATAACCTAAAACACTACCAGGGCTCCTTTGTAATTATGTACTGTATTTTAAAGTCCAACATTCTCATGGTGTACTTCTCTGAAATTTCTTTGATTAAACAGAAACTCAACATTATGGACATTCAATTTTCTTTTTATGTTCTTATAACACTTTGCTTATATCTAGCATATAAATTTATGTACCATATTTTCCTGAAAATAATGTACCACATAAATAATGTGCCCACATATAGAACACATAGAAATTATGAAATTAAGTAAAATGTTTCTGATGTAACATACTACATTATTTGCATAAAAATACGGTAGATGTATTGTCATTATGCTGTATCATATTTGCCCAGCTGATTCTTCCACTGACTGTGAGCTCTCTAAGAATAGGGAACATAGCTTTTAGGTACTTTTTTAGTCTTAGCACTTGGTAGTTGACTTACAAAATGAATGAATGAGTAAATGAATAATTGTAATTCATGTTTAGTAATATGTAGTAAATACTCTCTTTATATATGTATACATATATACATATATGTGTGAGTGTGTATGTGTAAATTTCCTATTTTGAAGCCTTCAAGTTTAATGCATCCAATGGAGCCAATTGATTCTACAAAGGACATAAGCCCTATGAGTGATATTGCCATCGTTGCCAAAGTAAGAAGCCTGCAGAGAAAAGTCAAATGCCTCCTGTTTCACTGGCTGAATCACTACAGATTTGCACTTGGTCAGTTATGGAATCCCTCCCATCCTTCAGACTTCCAGAGAATAATGTTTAAACACCAAGGTTCCCAACATGCTGAGTTTGTAAAATGTAAAGCCTATTTAAATTTTTATGGATCTAGGTAATTGGCTAGAGCAGTTAAGAAAAAAAAAAAAAAAGAAGAGCTGACCTTAGTTTTGTTTCCTTTCTCTTTTTGGATAAAAAAAAGTCTATTTGACCACTTCTGTGTTTTCATAAGGGGAGGTACTTTTCTATTTTTAATGTCAGAAAGTACCCTCACCCCCAACCACCACCCATTAACCTCCCCCACCAACACCTCCATCCTTGTCAATGTCTTCTATTCACTTGTTGTGTTGAGAAGTGACATTTGTCTTCACGTTAGAAGCACAGTGATAATGGTAACTTGTAAGTGTCACAGTTTCAGCTCTCAATTGGTAATGTTGTTGTTGTCTATTCTGACCCACAGCGACCCTGTATAGGGTTTCCAAGGCACAGCTGGTGAGCTTGAACTGCTGACCTTGCAGTTCAAATGACTTTGCAACCTGACACATTAGCCCACAGCGCCACACCAGGACTCCCAATTGGTAATACAATATGCTAAATCTAAAATGCAAGCTTCTCCATTTGGACAGGTAATTTCTTGCATACTGTGGTACATAAAGGAGTCCTGGTATGATACTAACTGCAAAAGTGATGGTTTAAGCCCCCAGGTGCTCCTCAGAAACCCTATGCATGTTCACTATGGGTCAGCCCACAGCACTTAGCAACAACAACAGCATGGTATATAGGAAGTCCTGGTGTGGCACTGTAGGATAAGAACCAACTTTTGGTTTCTGGATAAAATCTTTACAGAAGTAGATCTCTAGTCTTTCTCCCATGGAGCCTCTGGGTAGATTCAAACTGCCAATGTTTCAGTGATACCACTAACACACCTTGCTATATGAATTAGGGCTTTATGTTTATAACTTTCTAAGTGTGGCAGCGATAGTGAGGTTGGCCCAGGATCGGACATAGTTTCGTTCTGCTGTGCATGGGGTCGCTATGAGTCGGTTCCAACTTGATGGCACCTGACAACAAGTGATGTAAAAATTTGGGGCAGCATTGCCCTATAGCATGGTGACTGGAAAGACAGTCTTCAGAATCAAATAAACCTGCTCAAATTCCGGTTCTGCCTTCCTAAGTGGGTGAATTTGGGTTATTTTTTAGGGGTCTGTGCCTCAGTCTCCTCATCACTGATACTGTGAAAATGAGAGTATGCACTTGTACACTTAATTCAATGGATTAATGCATTTAAATGTTTTGACACAAATTAAACTACATGCAAATAAACAACCAATGGGTTGAAATCACAAGGGAAATGAGAAAATACTTGGAAAGGAATGAAAATACCAAACATACCAATACTTATGGGATGTAGCAAAGGCAGTATTCAGAGGGAAATGTATGCCTTTAAGTGCCTACATTAAAAAAACAAAAACAAAAACAAAAAAACACCTCAAATCAATAACTTAACTTTATACCTTGAGAAAGTAGAAAATGAGAAGCAAACTAAGTTAGCAGAAGGAAGAAAGTAATACAGGTTAGAGAGGTGATAAATGAAAAAGTTCTTATATTGTAATAAATTAGAAATGAATATGAGGGCAATACTTCAGCTGTTACAGACATAGAAAAAATTTACAAGAGTACATTGAACAAGCACATGCCAATAATTCAATAATTTAGATGAAATGGATACCTTCCTAGAAATACATAAATTACCTAAATTAACTACAGCGCTTGGCATGTTATTGGCATAGGGAAAGCACAATCAGACTCCTATTAGATTAGATTTATTGGTAACCTAGAAATTTTTTTGTTTACTATATTTATTGTTGTTGTTAGGTGCCGTCAAGTCAGTTCCAACCCATAGTGACCCTATTTGGGTTTCCAAGGAGCAACTGGTGAGCTTGAACCTCTGACCTTGCAGTTCAAACAGCTTTGCAGTCTGGCACATTAACCCACAACGCCACACCAGGTCTTAAAGAACAACAACTTATTTTCCCACAGTCCAGGAGGAGAGAAGTCTGAATTCAGGGTACTGGCTATAGGAGAAGGTTCTGTCTCTGTTGGTTTTAGAAGGGGACAGTCTTGTCTCTTTCAGTTTCTGATCAGTTCCTCAGTGATCTTCACGTGACAGCTATCGTCAGCTATCGTCCGCCCCCTTGTCTGTGCTTCCTTCTGTGTCAAATCTGCTCTCTTTACAAATGATTAGGTTCAGAAAATACTAGACACTCTCTGATATGGTCTCATTAACATAATAAAAATTGTATTCCCAATGGGATCATATTCACATGTATACATGTAAAGATTCCAACACATATTCAGTCCATAGCACTGTTTTCTCTAAGCAGACCTCTAAGTATTTAAAATTAAACAACCAACACAAAAGACCTTCTGTAAATGGATTAAAGTGTGCTACACTATTGCTGCCAACATAACCCATACAACTCAGCCTACACATAGGTTTTCAGTGGAAGTTTTTCTTTTTCATTACAGGAGTAGGATCACCTCACATCAGCAAAATACACCATGTTCCACAAAAAGTGGTTAGAAAACAAGCAGTCCCATCAGTAAATGTTCTTTTGGAAGGCTGTGCAAAGGAAATAGACCTACACAAGGAATATCGCCGATTTCAAAATACCTACCTAGAACTGAAGGGTGTCTTTAAGCCTTCACCTGTCCGTTGCATCCGAAGGATTCCAGCTAGCAATCGATCTTTCAGGTAACCAAAGTCATTTGTCTTCATAACTCAATAGTCCACCCTGTGTTTGAAAGTACTATTGCTGGGCTCATTCAATCTTTGTACAAAAGCTGACCAAGGCCTGCTGTTAAATTGTTTAGCATGAAGGATCTCTCTTGAGCAGGTGTGGTTAAGGTGTTATCACCTACAAGCTATCAGAGAAAAGTCTTTCTTAAAAGTAGGACACATTTGATGTTAATGTGTGCTGTGTAGTTGATTCCAACTCGTAGCAACTCTATATGACAAAGCATAACTGCTCATACAGTTTGCCAGGCTGTAAACCTTTACAGGAGCAGAATGTCAGGGCTTTTCTTCTAGGAAGTGAATGGTGGTTAGCAACTGAGCCCTTAACCATTGCACCAGCAGGATCCCTTGTTGTTGTTGTTGTTAAGCGCCATTGAATCAGCTCGTAGTGACTAATAGTGATCCTGTATAGGGTTTCTGATGAGTGGCTGATGGGCTTGAACCACCACCTTTCAGTTTATACTCCTTATCCTGTAGCACCAAACCAGGATTCCACCAGGTTGCCTTAGAACAAACATATCTTCTTGATTCAAACATATGAGCTCTCTCAAGCCTATTTCGCTGTCCATGAGAATTTAGCAACAGAATTGGAACTGATTATGAATCAAGATCCATTTGTTTTCACCTCTTTAGTGAACACACCTTAAAAAATCTGATTGTATGCTGAGAATTTCTAACTCAATGGCTGATGATCCACCACTCATCTGTCAGTTTGTTGAACTGTGGTGGCTTACATGTTTCTGTGATTCTGGAAGCTATGCCATTGGTATTTTAAATACCAGCAGGGTCACCCACAGACGACAGGTTTCAGCTGAACTTCCAGACAAAGACAGACTAGGAAGAAGGAGAAACAGACTATATCTGAATATTTAGTCACTGAAAACCTTATGAATAGTAGTGGAACACTGTCAACACCAGAATATTGAATAGTGAAATATGATGAAGAGCACCAGAATATTGCCAGATATAGTGCCAAATATGAGGCCGTCAGGTCCAAAATAACACTGGGAAAGAGCTGCCTCCTCAAAGTAGACTTGACCATGATGATGCAAATGGAGTAAAGCCTTCAGGACCTTCATTTACTGATGGGGCACAAATCAAAATGAAGAGAAACAGCTGTAAACATCCATTAATAATCAAAACATGGAATATATGAGTATGAATCTAAGAAAATTGGAAATTGTCAAAGATGAAATGGGATATATAAACATCAATATCCTTGGCACTAGTGAGCTGAAATGGACTGGTACTGGCCATTTTGAATCTACAGTCATGGTTTACTCTGCCGGGAATGAAAAGTTGAAGAGGAATGGTATCGCATTCATCATCAAAAAGAACATATCAAGTTCTGTCTTGAAGTACACCACTGTTATAGTATAATAGAACTTGGAGCCGCAGCGAGAACTTGGAGCCGCAGCGAGACGTGTAGTGTGGAGCTCCAACAACAACACGGAATATTGGGCCACAAGGCTGTTTAACTGCAAGTTGCGGAAAGCCTCATCTCTCTCA
>NW_006408692.1:3302404-3306013 GCF_000296735.1 Chrysochloris asiatica | reverse complement strand
GCACTAAGGACTAAAGCCAATTATGATTAAATTGAAGAATTCTACCAACTTCTTCAGTCTGAAATTGATCAAACATGCAATCAAGATGTATAGATATTTGCTGGTGATAGGAATGCAAAGATTAGAGACAAAGAGGAAGGATCAGTAGTTGGAAAATATGACCTTGGTGATAGAAATGATGTTGGAGCTCACATGATAGAATTTTGCAAGACCAACAACTTCATTGCATATACATTTTTAAAATAACATAGACGGCAAATATACACAGAAACCAAATTGGCTACATCTGTGGAAAGAGATGGTGGAAAAGCTCCATATGATTAGCCAAAACAAGGCCAGAGACAGTCTGTGGAACATACCCTCAGTTGCTTATATGCAAGTTCAGGCTGAAGCTAAAGACAATTAAAACAATTCCACTAGAGCCACAATATGACATTGAACATATCCCACCTGAATTTAGAGATCATCTAAAGAACAGATTTGATACATTAGACACTAAAGACCAATGACATCAAGAACATCATATAGAAAGAAAGCAAAAGTTACTAAGAAGACAATAAAGAATGAAAAGACAAAAATGGATGTCAGAAGAGACTTTGAAACTTGCTCTTCAGTGTAGAGAAGCTAAAACAAATAGAAGAGGTGAGAAAGTAAAAGAACTGAATAGAAAATTTCAAATGGCAGCTCGAGAAGACAAAGTCAAATATAACGAAATATGCAAAGGCCTGGAGTTAGTAAACCAAAAGAGAAGAATATGCTCAGCATTTCTCAAGCTAAGGAACTGAAGAAAAAATTCAAGCCACAACTTGAAATATTGAAGGATTCAATGAAGGAATAAGTACAAGGTGCACTGAAGGCATTGGAAAAGAACAAGGCACTGGTAATAGATGGAATATAAGTTGAAATCTTTCAACAAACTGTTGCAGCACTGGAGGCACTCACTTATCTATGCCAAGAAATTTGGAAGACAACTAACTGGCCAACTGTTTGAAAGACATCCATATTTGTGCCCAAATATGGTGACTCAAAAGAATGGGGAAATCATCAACTATCGTTAATACAGCAAGTGAAATTTTGCTAAAGATAATAAAGCGGCTGCAACAATACATTGACAGAGAACTTCTAGAGGTTCAAGCTGGATTTAGAAGAGGACGTGGAATGAGGGATGTTATTGCTTAAGTCAGATGTATCTTGACTGAAAGCAGAGAATACCAGAAAAATGTTTACCTGTGATTTATTGACTACGCAAAGGCCTTTGATTATGTGGATCATGACAAGCTATGGACAACATTGCAGAGAATGAGCATTCCAGAACACTTTATTGTGCTCATGAAGAACTTGTACAGAGACCAAGAGACAGTTGTTGGAATAGAACAAGGGAACACCAATAAGCTTGAAATTAGCAAAGGTGTGTGCCACAGTTGTGTTCTTTCACCATACTTGTATTAAATTTATATGTTGAGCAAAATAATCCAAGAAGCTGGATTATATGAAGAAAAGTATGACATCAAGATTGGAGGAAGACTAACAACCTGCAATATACATATGATACAACCTTGCTGAAAGTGAAGAGGACTTTAAATACTTACTGATTTAGATAAAAGACCACAGCCTTTGCTATGGGTTGCATCTCAGTGTAAAGAAAACAAAAATCCTCACCACTGGACCAATAAACAACATTAAGATAAGTGGAGAATAGATTAATTGTCAAAGACTTAATTTTGCTCAGATCAACCATCAAAAATCATGGAAGCAGCAGTCAAGAAATCAAACAACAATGTATTGCATTAGGGAAATCTACTGCACAATACCTGCTGAAGAGCTAAGATGTCAGTTTGAGGACTAAGATGCACTGACCCAAGCCATGATATTTTCAGTAACTTCATATGTATGTTGAAGTTCAATAACTTCATATGCAATGAATAAGGAAGATTGCAGAAGAATTGATGCATTTGAGTTATGGTGTTGGATGAGAATATTAGACTACCAAAAGAACAAATTAAATCTGTATTGGAAGAAGTAAAACTAGAATGCTCCTTGGAATCCAGGATGGTCAGACTTGATCTTGCATACTTCGGACATATTATCAGGAGGGACCAGTCCCTGGATAAGGATATCATGATTTGCAAAGTGGTGGTGGTGGTTATGTACCGTGGAATCGGTTCCAACTCATAGCAACTCTGTACAGGGTTTCTGAGGCTATAAATCTTTACAAGAGCAGAAAGTCTCCTCTTTTTCTCACAGAACAGCTGATAGTTTTAAACTGCTGACCTTGCAGTTCACAGCCCAATTGATAACCACTAAGCTACCAGAGCTCCTACTTGCAAAGTGGAGGGTTAGAGAAAAAGCAAAGACCCCCAGTGAGATGGATTGGCACAGTGACATCAGCAATAGACTCAAATGTAGCATCGATTGTGAGGTTGGTGCAGGACCAGGCATTACTTCATTCTGTTGTGCATAGGGTCATTATGAGTCAGTACCAACCCAATGGCACCTAACAACAACAACAACAACAATGCTTGATGATGGTGAATGAGTGCTGTGAATTACTGATTCTCTGGCATCTCACACCAATTTTCCTGAGCTGTGTGTCTCTTTCTCTATGCATTTGTAGCTCTAAGACTAGTTGCCAAAAGGGATGCTTCTTAGCTCAGACTGAGAAGGCCCTGGTGTCATCTCTAGGCCCAAGGAGCATGATGGAGGGGAGGGGTCACTAGAGGAACAGCTGGGCCTCTACTTTGAGGTCTAACAGAAAGGGAAGTATTCTAAAGTCAGGAAAGAGCCATGCCACTCCCAGCACATGTATTACAAACCAATTAGGCCCACATCTGTTGAGAACCCTAAGAGCTCCCAAATATAATATTGCTTCACTAACATTTAGTGATGGCAATAAAGTTCAAGACAGCTTACAGACACAGTGAGGAAAATGTGTGTGTTTGAAGCTTTGTTATCAGGCATCATTAACACCATTAAACAAAGCCATGCCATTAGACACCTGGCAATGGAATGAATTCATTCAACCAATTGTTCTCTGCCACCTACAGTTATTTGGGCAAGGCACAAAGAATTGGTCCCTGTTCTCCAAGAAGACAATGTATATAAAGAACACAGGGAAAATAAAAAGAAGGTGCTGTAAGAATGTTGTTAGGTGACATCAAGTCGGTACCAACCCATAGTGACCTTATGCACAGCAGAAAGAAACACTGCCCAATTCTGGGCAAACCCCACCATTGTTGCCACACTTGAGTCCATCGATGCTGCTACTTGGCCAATCTACCTCGTTGGGGTCTTCCTCTTTTTCTCTGATGCTCCACCTTACCAAACATGATACCCTTCTCTAACAACTGCTCCATCCTGACAATAGGTCCAAAGTATGAGAAATGAAGTTTGGCCATCTTGTCCTCTAAGGAGCACTCTGGCTGCACTTTTTTCAAAACAGATCTATTGGTTTTTTGGCAGCCCATGGCACTTTCAATATTCTCTCTCCTCCAACACTATAACTCAAAAGCACCAATTCTTCTACAGTCTTCCTTATTCACTGTCCAGCTTTCACATGCATATGAGGTTATTGAAAATACCATGGCTTGGGTCAGGCGCACCTTAGTCCTC
>NW_006408692.1:3293472-3300869 GCF_000296735.1 Chrysochloris asiatica | reverse complement strand
AGTTTCAGTGTCTCTTCTGACATCCATTTTGACCTTTTCCTTCTTTCTTGTCTTCTCAATGACTTTTTGCTTTCTTCATTTATGATGTTCTTGATTCATCCCACAACTCGGGTCTTCGGTCTTAGTGTTTAATGTATCAATCAAATCTGTTCTTCAGATGATCTCTAAATTCAGGTGGGATATATTCAAGGTCATATTTTGGCTCTCATGAACTTGTTTTCATTTTCTTCATCTTCAATTTGAATTTACATATGAGTAATTGATGGTCTGTTCCACAGTCTGCCCCTGGCTTTGTTTTCATTGATGATATAGAGCTTTTCAATCATCTTTTTCTGCAGATGTAGTCAATTTGATTTTTATGTATTTCATCTGATGAGGTCCATGTATGTAATCATCTATTATGCTGCCTAAAGAAGGTATTTGAAATGAACAAATCATTGTTTTGCAGAAGTCTATCATGCGATCTCCAGTATCATTTCTATCACCAAGACCATATTTTCTAACTACTGATCCTTCCTCTTTGCTCCCAACCCTTGCATTCCAATCACCAGTAATGATCAATACATCTTGATTGCATGTTTGATCAATTTCAGATTGAAGAATTTGGTAGAATTCTTCTATTTCATCCTCACTGGCTTTAGTGGTTGGTGCATAAATTTGAATAATAGTATTAACTGAGCTTCCCTGTAAGTGCATGGATATTATCCTATCACAAACAGCATTGTACTGCATGACTGATCTGGATATGTTCTTTATGACAATGAATGCAACACCATTCCTCTTTAATTTGTCATTCCTGGCATAGTAAACCATGTGGTTGTCAGATTCAAAATCTCCAATACCAGTCCACTTCAGCTCACTAATGCCTAAGATATCAATGCTTATGCATTCCATTTCATTTTTGACAACTTCCAGTTTTCCCAGATTCATACTTCGTACTTTCCATGTTCTGATTTTCAACGGATGTTTACAACTGTTTCTCTTCATTTTGAGTTGTGCCCCATCAGCAAATGAAGGTCCTTTGGGCTTTTCTCCCATGGACTTTAGTCCATTCTCATTATCACAGTGAACTCTACTTTGAGGCGGCAGCTCTTCCTCAGTCACATTTTGAGTGGCTTCCAATCTGAAGGGCTTGTTTTCTGGCACTAAATCTGACAGTGTTTCTCTGCTATTCATAAGGTTTTCAGTGACTAAATATTCGGAAGTAGTTCATCACTCTTTCTTCCTAGTCTGTCTTTTCTGGAAGCTCATCTGAAACCTGTACACCATGGGTGACCCTGCTGGTAGTTAAAATACCGGTGGCATAGCTTTCAGAATCACAGCAACTCACAAGCCACCACAGTATGACAAACTGACAGACAAGTTGTGGCCATTTGGTTTTAAGTGGAAACTGTTACTTTAAATTTCGAGGAGATCTGTGTGCATGCGTAGTAGAACCCTCCAAGGGAGAGAGTGGGGCATCCATTTGGTCAGGCATCCCCCCTGTTCACCAGAATGGAGGTGCGCAGACAGCAAGAGACCAATGAACAGATATCAATAAAAGAATGTCCATACCTGTATCTGCACGGTTCTGTCAGGCATTTGTGGCTGTTCTGATCCTTCTCCTGCTTGGTCTCTCCCAAGATGGCGGCTCTGGGAGAAGCGGAGCATCTTGAATTAGAAAACAATGGATTTCTTGACTCTGCTACAAATTCCCCTAACTGTAAGCCTTCCAAGCTTCTAAATATTCCTTTATATGTGGTTCAGAGTTCTAGCACCATCCTCTGAGCCGGCTTGGTCCAGTATTCTGTGTTGTTGCGGATAGAGCTCCTTACTGCACTTCTACCCGATGATAAACTGCTAAAGATTGTTTTTAGAAAAGAAGATGTTGTTTAGGAGGCACTGAGTGATGAGTAGAATTTGAATATGGAAGTAGAAAGGGATGAGTACTCTAGGTAGAGGAATGAGTAATAATAGGCATAATGATGATACTAATAATGTCAGGGATGGTTACATTTTTTTAGATAAAATATATATTTTAAAAATCTGCCATTTTAGCATTGTTTTATATGTACAATTCAGTGACATCAGTTATGTTCATGTTGTGCAACTGTCCCTGCTGTTCATTTCCAAAATTTTCTATCGTCTTTTAGCAAAACTTAGTGTCACCTAAGCAATGAGTCCCCCTCCCTCCCACTCCCAGAAACCACTAATAGGCTCATCTCTCTGTACATTAGCCTATCCTAGATGTTGCATGTAAGTGAGATCTTACACTATGTGTTCTTTTGTGCCTGGCTTAATTCACTTAACATGTTTTTAACGTTCATGTCAAGGATGTATCAAGATTTTCATTTTTCTTTATGTATGAATAATATTCTATTGTATGTATATACCACATTTTGTTTAGCCATTCATCTGTTGATGAACTTGTGTCATTTCCACATTTTGGCTATTGAAAATAGTGCTTAAATAAAAGAGATAGTTAATATTTATTGGGTGCTCCTCCTACATTGCTAGTGGGACTATAAAATGGTTCAACCACTGTGGAAAATAGTGTGGTGCTTACTTAGAAAATTGGAAATAGAAATAACATATGACCCAGCAATCCCTGTTCTTGGTATATATCCACACGAAATATGAGCCAAGACATGAAAAGATATATGTACACCATTGTTCATCACAGCACTATTCATAATAGCAAAAAGATGGACATAACCTAAATGCCCATCAATGGAAGAATAGATAAACAAAGTTTGATACATACACACAATGGAATACTAGGCAACACTGAAGAATAACAATGAATCTGTGAAATACCTCATAATGTGAATGAACCTGGAGAATACTTGTTGTTAAGTGCCATAGAGTTGGTTCCAACTCATAACAACCTTATATAGGGTTTCCAAGGAGTGGCTGGTAAGTTTGAGCCACCTATCTTGTGGTTCAAACTGACCTTGTGGTCGAGAGTTCCCCCTACATTGCCACACCTGGACTCCTGGAGTACATTATGCTGAGTGAAATTAGTCAATCACAAAAGGACAAATATTGTATGAGATCACTATTGTAAAAATTCAAGAAAAGGTTTTCATACTAAAAGAAACATTCTTTGGTGGGTATCAAGAGTGGGAAGGAAGAAGGAGTAATTCACTGGCTAGACACATGTTAACTTGGAAGGGTAATATAAAAGAAGAGGGAGGCTGGCAGAAGAAAGATGAACACAGGTGAAGACACAGGGAGGTATGCAAGGGCTAAAGGAGATAGAGGTATATATACACAACCTTTGAACACACAGTGGGTAGATACATGGACAGAGACACAGGCTGAATGGATACTGGAGGAATGATGAACAGATGAGTTTTTCTGGAGTAGGGTGTAAACCAGTGTGGAAGACAGCTGGATAGAAGTATTGGGGTCAATCATGGATAACCTTGATCCTAAGACAGAACAATGTTCAAATTATAAAATTAGCCAGATCTTTAAACTCCACAAAGATGAAGCTAGCAGGTACTACAAGGTACATCTAGAATATTTATTCAAACTTTCAAATTCTGAGGTCAAAACCCAATCAGTTTAAATTTAAAAAATAAAAGTGTTTTTATTGTTCAGTTATAAATAGCAGTGACATTTGAAGAGATTAATATTAATGCAATAAGAAACTCATTTATTTCTGAAAAAAAATTTTTTTGTTTTAACCAAACCTTTAAAATCCACATTGGAATGCTTCACCTAATTCAATATTTGCCTAACCCAAGAATTACGAATAAGCACCATGCGTGAGAGGACCCATCTTATATGTGATCTCACCTTTGGCTGGGGTCCATGCTCTACTTTAATTTTCAGCCAAATCTTGCATGACCTTTGGTGGAAGACAGGCTGACATATGCATGTGCTGGAAGACCTCCAGCATTCATATACTGCTCTAAATTTGTTTATTTATCTGTACAATTGTTGCTGTTGTTAGATGCCATTGAGTCAGTACTAACTCATAGAGACGCTATGCACAACAGAACAAAACACTGCACGATCCTGGGCCAACCTCACAATTATTGTCACGCTTGAGTCCATCGATGCTGCCACTTTGCCAATCCATCTCGCTGGGGGTCTTCCTCTTTTTCTCTGACCCTCCACCTTACCAAACATGATATCCTTCTCCAGTGACTAGTCCCTCCTGACAATATTTCCGAAGTATCAGAGATGAAGTTTGGCCATCCTGGCCTCCAAGGAGCATTCTAGTTGCACTGCAGCCAACACAAATCTGTTGGTTCTTTTGACAGCCCATAGTCCTTTAAATATTCGACTCCAATACCATAACACAAATGAATTAATTCTTCTACAACCTTCCTTATTCACTGTCCAGCTTTCACATGTGTATGAGGTTATTGAAAATACCATGGTTTGGGTCAGGTGCACTGTAGTCCTCAAGTTGACATCTTTGCTCATCAACACTTTAAAAAGGTCTTGTGCAGCAGATTTGCCTAATGCAATACATCGTTTGATTTATTGACTGCTGCTTCCTTGACTGTTGATAGTTGATCCAAGAAGAATGATGTCCTTGACAACTTCAGTCTTTTCTCCATTGATAAGAATGCTGTTTACTGGTCCAGTGGTGAGGATTTTTTGTTTTCTTTTCATTGAGATGTAATCCATACCGAAGGCTGTGCTGTTTGATCATCATCAGTAAATATTTTAAATCTTCTTCACTTTCAGCAAGCAAGGTTGTATCATTTGCATATGGCAGGTTGTTAATGAGTCTTCCTCCAATACTGATACCTCATTTTTCTTCATAGAACCAAGCTTCTCAGATTATTTGCTCAGCATACAGGTTGAATAAGTATGATGAAAGAATGCAACCTTGTTGCACACCTTTCTTAATTTTAAACCATTCAGTGTTCCCATGTTCTGTTCGAACAACTGCCTCTTGGTCCATGTACAGATTCCTCATGAGCACAATTAAGTGTTCCAGAATACTCATACTTCGCAATGTTGTCCATAGTTTGTCATGAGCCACACTATCAAAAGCCTTTGCGTAGTCAATAAAGCACAAGTAAACATCTTTCTTATATTCTCTGCTTTCAGCCAAGATCCATCAGACATCAGCAATGATATACCTAGTTCCATGGCCTCTTCTGAATGTGGCTTGAACCTCTGGAAGTTCTCTGTCAATGTATGCTTGCAGCCGTTTCTGTATTAACTTTAGCAAAACTTTACTCACATGGGATATCAAAGAGATTGTCCAATGGTTTCCACATTCTGTTGGGTCACCTCTCTTTGCAATGGACACAAATATGGCTCTCTTCCAATCAGTCAGCCAGATAGTTGTCTTCCAAATTTCTTGACATAGGTGAGTGAGTGCCTCCTATGCTGCCTCACTTTCTTCAAAGATTTCAATTTTTATTCCATCAGTTCCTGCTGCCTTGTTCTTTGCCAGTTCCTTTAATGTACCTTGGACTTCCTCCTTCAGTATCATTGGCTCTTGATCATATGCTAACTCTTGAAATGGTTGAACATCAACCATTTCTTTTTGGTACATTGATTCTGTGTATTCCTTCCTTCTTCTTTTGATGCTTTTCTGCATCATTCAGTAATTTGCCCAGACAGTGCTTCAATAACAAAAGTCAAGGCTTGAATTTTTTCTTTGGTTCCCCTAGCTTGAGAAATGCTGAGTATGTTCTTCCCTTTTTGGCTTTCTGACTCCAGATCTTTGCACATTTTGTTGTAATATTTGGCTTTATCTTCTCAAACTGATCTTTGAAATTTCCTATTCAGCTCTTGGACCTCCTCATTTCTTCCATTTGCTCTAGCATCTCTACACAGGAGAGCAAGTTTTAGCGTCTCTTCTGACATCCATTTTGACCTTTTCCTTCTTTCATGTCTTCTTAATGACTTTTTGCTTTCTTCTTGTTGTTCTTGATGTCATCCCACAGCTCTTCTGATCTTTGATCTTTAGTGTTTAATGTATCAAATCTGTTCTTCAGATGATCTCTAAATTCAGGTGGGGTATATTCAAGGTCATGTTATGACTCTCGTTGACTTGTTTTCATTGTCTTCAGCTGCAGTTTGAATTTGCATATGAGCAATTGATGGTCTGTTCCACAATCTACCCTGGCCTTGTTTTGACTGATTATATGGAGCTTTTTCCATCATCTCTTTCCACAGATGTAGTCAATTTGATTTCTATGTATTCCTCTATACAGTAGGGGTGATAATATCTCCTTACAAGGTTGTTGTAAGAATTAGATGAGATAAAGCATTTCAAGTTTTTACCAGTGTGTCTATCACCCTGTAAATCCTCACTGCAAGGTGGTTAATGTTAATCTACCCTGCGAACAAGAGACATATGCTGTTTCATCGTGTACTTGAGATATTCAGATATATCCCAGTATAGATCCACAGATGTCACCTCTATATCTATGGATATGTAGTGGGACTTGGTATTTCCCCAGTTTTATGCTTTGTTTCTAAGTTTTAAAGTGTATACACAAGTTTTAAAACTAGTCTTTTCTTGTATTTTCAGTGAAAGTGAACATAGCAAAACAGGCAGTCATTCAACAATTTCTACACGTATTGTTCAGTGAAATTCATTACACTATTCATTTGGATCAATATTTTCATTATTTTAAGTTGAATAGTTTCATTACCATTAACCTAGTCTTACATTCCCCCAACCTTCACATCTACAGTTTAGAGTATTTGTTTTACTATTTGGTAAACAAAAGAGCATAGTATTCAAGGGCAGGGGGTTATCATTACTTTATGTGCTAACCTGATATTCAAGTAATAGGTGAGTTGAGGGGTTACTTTTAGTGCAAGACTTAAAGAATATCTCAGGGTAATTGTCTTGCAGGGATATATTACCCATAAGTAAGGTAACAGAATCCTGTTCACACAGATTAACAAGAAAGCACAAATCAGCCTGTGTCTGCCTTGCTTTCTGGGTGTTGTAACCTTTCAGAGACTGTACATTTGAAAAGAGGCTTTGATTCTGTAGGAAAGTGCTGTGGCATTGAGAAACAGTTATCAGTCATGCCTGGAAACAGAATGTTTTGATGTGATGAAAAGACATGAAATTGTTCACTGAAGATTAGTAAGTAAGCACAGGTAAGCAGGTGCTTATCTTGCTTGTTGTTAATCTGTCCCCTGAATCTCAAGGATTTCTCCTATCTCTGTGAATATAGTAAGTCAGGATTTTTTGAGAAAATGAAATTCTGTTCCACATTTTTCTCCATTTCTATCTTTAAAAAAAAATAAACACATTCTGCTGCTTTGCTTGTCGGGCGTGGGGAATGGGGAGTTAATAGATTTAATAGATGTTACTGATTTTGCAATCGTCCATCAACCATCGTAGGTTTTATTGCCTGTTAAAGTTTTCAGAAGCTAGGCAAATCATTGCGGTGCCTGGCCCTTAAACGTGCCATGTG
>NW_006408692.1:3252078-3292398 GCF_000296735.1 Chrysochloris asiatica | reverse complement strand
ATGAAACAAGCTATATGAATGGTTGAATGTGAAGCTGATGATGTGCCCTGTAAACTTTCACTCAATCCAAAATAAAAACATTTAATTAAAAAAATTAATAAATAAAAATAAACAAGCCCACTGCCATTGAGTTGACCCCTCTATAGGGTCACAAGACTATAAATCTTTATGGGGCTATACAACCTAATCATTTTTCCAAGGAGTAGCTGGTAGGTTTGAACCAACAACCTTCCAACACCTGGTCCACAGTGCCACCAGTGTTTGTTTCATTTCTAATGAGGGTCCATCTACTATGGTCCTGATTAGGACATATTAGAACATATGGCAGTGAAAGCAGAGCACCATCTACTTCTGGTCTCAGGGTATAGGACACTGTAGATCATGTAGACAGCCCACTAGAGCTGCTTCATCTCTGAAGTTTGGAGTATATACTTTTTACCCCTTTTTAACATTTTGTGTTCTAGATGGACAGTTACAGAATACATTAGTTTCCCATTTGCCATTCAACAATTTATACACATTTTGTTTCATGACATTAGTTGTAATTCCCCTCATGTGGCAGCACTCTTCTCACTGCCTCCCTGGGTTTCCTGTTTCCATATATCTTACTTTCCTGCCCTTCCTGCCTTCTTAGTTTTGTTTTTGGGCAAACGCCTCCTGGGCATTTTGGTCTGGTCAGTTTGGTTGTTCTGAGGGTGTTATTCCTCCGTGGTGGTATTGTTTACTTTGTAGGCCTGTCTATCTATTATCCTGGCATGGTGCTGGGGGTTAACGCACTGGACTGCAAGGTCGGTTTGAACCACAGGGTTGGCAGTTCAAGCTCACCAGCCGCTCCTTCCAAACCCTATACAGGGTCACTATGAGTTGGAACCAACTCAACAGCATTTAGCAAAACAACAATATCTATTGTTTGACTACGAGCTCTAACAGTACCATTAGGTTAAGTATTGGGCTGCTAACCACAAGATTACTTGTTCAAACCCACAAATACCCTGTGGCAGAAAGATAAGTCAATCTGCTCCCATAAAGATTTTGGTTTGGAAACTCTGTCGAGCAGTTCTATTCTGTCATATAGAATCAGGGTGAGTTGGAATTAATAGTAGTGAGTTGGGTTTTATTATCTAGTGGAAATACTCCAGGAAGGAGTATACACAAAGACAATCACAACATTTGTGGTGGACATTTTACTTGAATACCAGGCATTCTTCCCATGAGACCCACAAGTTGGAAGGCACTCAAAATGCAACTGGGGAAGAGCTGCCTCCTCAAAGTAGAGTTGACTGTGATGACGCAAATGCAGTAAAGCCCATGGGAGAAAAGCCTGCAGGACCTTCATTTGCTGATGGGGCACAACTCAAAATGAAGAGAAACAACTGTAAAGATCCATTGAAAATTGAAACATGGAATGTACGAAATATGAATCTGGGAAAATTGGAAGTTGTCAAAAATGAAATGGAACGCATAAACATCAATATCTTATGCATTAGTGAGCTGAAATGGACAGGTATTGGCGATTTTGAATCTGACAACCACATGGTTTACTATGCAGGGAATGACAAATTGAAGATGGCTGGTGTTGTATTCATTGTCAAAAAGAACATATGAAAAAAAAAGAAAAGAAAAGAAAGAAAGAACATATCCAGATAAGTCATGAAGTACAACACTGTGATAGGATAATATCCATGCGCCAACAGGGAAAACCAGTTAATACCACTATTATTCAAATTTACTCACCAATCACTAAAGCCAGTGAGGACAAAATAGAAGAATTCCACCAACTTCTTCAATCTGAAATTGATCAAACATGCAATCAAGATGTATTGATCATTCCTGGTGATTGGAATGCAAAGGGTGGGAGCAAAGAGGAAGGATCAGTAGTTGGAAAATATGGCCTTAGTGATAGAAATGATACTGGAGATCGCATGAAAGAATTCTGCAAAACCAATGATTTGTTCATTTCAAATACCTTCTTTAGACAACATAAGAGTTGACTATACACATGGACATTGCCAGGAATACATAGAAATCAAATTGACTACATCTGTGTAGAGAGACGATGGAAAAGCTCCATACCATCAGTGAAAACAAGGCCAGGGGCAGACTGTGGAATAGACCATTAATTGCTCATATGCAAATTCAAACTGAAGCTGAAGAAAATTTAAGCAAGTCCACAAGAGCCAAAATATGACCTTGACTATATTCCACCTGAATTTAGAGATCATTTGAAGAACAGATTTAATACATTAAACTCTAAAGACCAAAGACCAGAAGAGTTGTGGGATGACATTTAGAAGATCATACAGGTAGAAAGCAAAAAGTCATTGAGAAGACAAAAAAGAAGGAAAAGGTCAAAATGAATGTCAGAAGAGATACTGAAACTTGCTCTCCAGTATAGAGATGCTAAAGCAAATGGAAGAAATGAGGAGGTCCAAGAGCTGAACAGAAAATTTCAAAGATCAGATCAAGAAGAAAAAGCCATATATTACAACCAAATGTGCAAAGATCAGAAAACCAAAAAGGGAAGAACACGCTCAGCATTTCTCAAGCTGGGGGAACTGAAGAAAAAATTCAAGCCTTGACTTTTGTTATTGAAGGATTCTTTGGGCAAATTATTGAATGATGCAAAAAGCATCAAGAGAAGATGGAAGGAATACACAAAGTCACTGCACCTAAAGGTAATGGTTGATAATGTGGCATTGGAGGCACTCACTCATCTATGCCAAGAAATTTGGAAGACAACTATCAGGCTAATGGAAGAATGTGGAAACCATCCAACAATATCTTGATATCCCATGCAAGTAAAACTTTACTAAAGGTAATACAGAAACGGCTGCAAGCATACATTGACAGAGAACTTCCAGAGGTTTTAGCCAGATTCAGAAGAGGCATGGAACGAGGGATATCATTGCTGATGTCTGAAGTGGCTGAAAGCAGAGAATATCAGAAAGATGTTTTCCTGTGCTTTTTTTTTTTTTTTTTTCTACTATGCAAAGGCTTTTGATCATGTGGATCATGACAAACTATGGACAACATTGCAAAGTATCAGTATTCCAGAACACTTAATTGTGCTCATGAGGAATCTGTTCATGGACCAAGAGGCAGTTGTTCAAACAGAATATGTGAACACTGAATGGTTTAAAATTAAGAAAGGTTTGTGACAGGGTTGTATTTTTTCACCATACTTATTTAACCTGTATGTTGAACAAATAATCCAAGAAGCTGGGTTTTATGAAGAAAAACGAGGCATCAGGATTGGAGGAAGACTCAATAACAGTCTGCTATATGCAGATGATACAACCTTGCTTACTGAAAGTTAAGAGGACTTAAAATATTTACTGATGATGATCAAAGAGTTCAGACTTTGGTATGGATTATATCTCAATGTAAAGAAAACAAAAATCTTCACCGCTGGACTAATAAACAACATTCTTATCAATGGAGAGAAGATTGACGTCAAGGACTTCATTCTTCTTGGTTCAACTATCAACACTCACAAAGTAGCAGTCAATAAATCAAACGATGTATTGCATTGGGCAAATCTGCTGCACAAGACCTTTTTGAATTGTTGAAGAGCAAAGGTATCAGCTTGAGGACTGAGGTGTGCCTGACCCAAGCCATGGTATTTTCAATAACCTCATATGCATGCAACAGCTGGACAGTGTATAAGGAAAACTGTAGAAGAATTGATGCTTTTGAGTTATGGTGTTGGAGGAGAATATTGAAAGTGCCATGGGCTGCCAAAAGAACCAACAGAATTGTGTTGGAAGAAATGCAGCCAGAGTGCTCCTTGGAGGCCAGCATGGCCAAACTTCATCTCTCATACTTTGGACATATTGTCAGGAGGGACCATTCACTGGAGAAGGATATCATGTTTAGTTGGGTGGTGGGTCCGAGAAAAAGAGGAAGACCGCCAACGAGATGAAATTGGCCAAGTGGCAACATTGATGGACTCAAGCGTGGCAACAGTAGTGATCGGGCAGTGTTTCGTTCGGCTGTGCCTAAGGACGCTATGAGTCGGTGCCAACTCGATGGCACCTAACAACAATAATAATATACAATTCTAAGTGTATTCAGGATCTGCCTCTTCCTTCCATAGCCCAGGCACCTGAGGGCAGCTGACCCAATTTTAGGCTCCAGAGGAAATGTACACAAATGTCAGTGCAGCAGTTTTCAATAATCAAAAGTGGAAAATCACCTAAATGTCCATCAGCAAGAGAATCTATAAATTGTTTTTTGTGGACAGTACCATTCATTTGGGTGATCCAGCAATTGAAACTCATTCCTATGTTTGGGGACTCCCTCACCTGCTGAGACAGAATGCATTTCCACTACAATAACAAAAAAATGCAGATTCTTCCTTTTCCAGTCTCCCTCCAGGCATCACCACTCAGATGCCCCTGCTGGGTGATGGTGGTGGGCAGTAGCAGCAGCTCCATCTGGCTTCCAGAAGCTGCAGTGGTTCTTGCAGCTGCATCCTGGGTCACTGGTGTCAGCAGCACAAACAATAGTGTTCTAGTATGTTCTATGACCAACTCACATCAGAATTTGGGAAGTTTTCCCTGGCATTGGGGACTGCAAACTGATCCTTTCATCTTCCAAAGATTTTCTGAGTTCTTTAATAAATTCATTTTATTGGGAGAGGCAATTACTTATTCAGGTTCATTTTTGTTCCTTAAAACTAAGAACCGTAACTCTCATAGATTAGGATTATTATATAGTCATATAATATATTTAAGAATGTTGTTGTTGAATGCTGTCAAATCAGTTCGAACTCATAGCAATCCTATCTAGGATTTCTGAGGACTGGCTGGTGGATTTGAACCACCGACCTTGTGGTTTCAATCAACAATATCCTGCAGTGCCACACCAGAACTCCACTTCTCTCCTGTCAGTTTGTCATACTGTGGTGGTTTATTATAATGCTGAAAGCTATGCCACCAGTATTTTAAATACTAGCAGGATCATCCATGGTGGACAGTTTTCAGTGGAACTTCCAGACTAAGATAGATAAAGAATAATTTAAAATCAGGAAAGATGTGCACCAGGATTGTATTCTTTCACCATACTTACTCAGTATGCATACTGAGCAAATAATCTGAGAAAGTAGATTAAATGAAGAAGAACATGGCATCAGGATTGGAGGAAGGCTCATAACCTGCAATATGCAAATGATACAACCTTGGTTGCCAGAAGGGAAGAGGACTTAAAATACTTAACTGATGAAGATCAAAGACCATAGCCCTCAGTATGGATTGTACCTCAATGTGAAGAAAACAAAAATCCACAAGTCTGTAATCTTTATAGGGACACCTGGTGTGGTGCTGTAGGATGAGCACTGGGCTGCAAACTACAAGGTCCGTGTTTCAAATCCACCAGCTATTACTTGGAAACCCTATACAGGGTTGCTATGAGTTGGAATCAACTCAACGGCACTTAACAACAACAGTATGTGGTGGGATGTTAACCACAAGTTCAACAGTTTGAATCCACCAGCTTCTCTGTGGGAAAAACATGGGACTTTCTGCTCCTGTGAAGTTTTACAACTTCAGAAACTCTATTCAGGGACATTATGAGGCAGATAATGCAACCTTGCTTACTGAACACAAAGAGGACTTAAAATACTTACTGATGAAAATCAAAGAGCACAGTCTTAGCTATGGGTTGTGCCGCAATATAAAGAAAACAAAAATCCTCACCACTGGACCAATAAATAACATCCATATAAATGGAGAAAAGACCGAAGCTGTCAGCAACTTCATTTTGCTCAGATCAACCATCAATACTCATGGAAGAAGCAGTCAAGAAATCAAATGACATACTGCTTTGGGCAAATCTGCTGCACAAGACCTTTTTAAAGTGTTGAAGAACAAATATGTCAGCTTGCAGACTAAGATGCACCTGACCCAAGCCATGGTATTTTCAATAACCTCATATACATTTGAAAGTTAGATAGTGAATAAGGAAGACTGTCGAAGAATTGAAGCACTTATGTTATGGTGTTGGAGGAGAATATTGAAAGTACCATGGGCTGCCAAAAGAACAAATAGATCTGTGTTGGAAGAAGTACAGCTCCTTGGAGGCCAGAATGGCCAGACTTCATCTCTCATACTTCGGACATATTGTCAGGAAAGACCAGTCCCTAGAGAAGGATATCATGTTTGGTACAGTGGAGGGTTGGAGAAATAGAGGAAGCTCCCAACGAGATGGATTGGAACAGTGGTAGCTTCAATGAGCTCAAACGTAGATACGATTGTGAGGTTGGCCCAGGATCATGAAGTGTTATGTTCTGTTGTGCATAGGGTCACTATGAGTGAGTAGTGGCTCGATGGCACCTAACAACAACAACATGAGTCAGGTGTGGTGCTGTGAGATAATGCACTGGATTGCAAGGTCAGTTTAAAATGCAAAGTCGGTGGTCAAATTTACCAGGCACTCCTCGGAAACCCTATACAGGGTCTCTATGAATTGGAACCGACTCTACAGTATTTTACAATAACAAGAACAACATGAGCCAGAACCGATTGATGATACTTAATAACAACAGAAGAACATTTAAGTGAGTGCTGAGATAGTGTTATGTTTACATGCATCTATTTCTTATGAGTTCTGGTGTGGCACTGTGGGTTAATTCGCTGAACTGCAAGGTCAGTTTGAACCTCAAGGTCGGAGGTTCAAACTCACCAACTGCTCCTCGGAAACCATATACAGGGTTGCTATGAGTCAGAACCAACTCAACAGCACTTAACAACAGAATTTCTTAGAAGAAGTAAATACATAACATCATCTCAGAAATGTGTTCTTACTGAGGGGAGGTAATAGGACATTTCAAATAATAGTGACTTCAGCAAACATAAATGTTCCAATAACAAACTGATTATTGTATAATCAATTCTAATTCATAGCAACACTGTGAGACAGGGTAGAACTGCTCCATGGGGTTTCCAAAGTTGTAAATCTTTACAGAAGCAGATTGCCACATCTTTCTCCCATGGAGCAGCTGCTGAGTTTGAACCATCAACCATTTGGTTAGCAATCATGCACTTACCCACTGGGCCATAAAGACTCCTTTTAACAAAGGTTGTTATTATGTGCCATTGAGGCTATAAATCCTTGTAAGAGTAGAAAGCCTCATCTTTGTCCCATGGATGGCTGGTGGGCTCAAACCACCGATCTTGTGGTTCACAATCTAATGCTATGCTACAGAACTACTGCACTCCCCTTCAACGAATACATAGCTGTGTGTTTATCACATTTACTAAATTTCTCAGGTCCCAAATAAAGAAACTGGACCTGAATTAAGAGCCAACAGTGAAGAATCAGATAATAATATACTCTTCTAGCTACCCAGGAATGACTGTTTTAAATAGCCTATAAAAATATTTTATTTTTAAATAGATTATTGAATCATTTCAAAATTCTTTAAGAGTAATAAAAATTCATAAACCTCATAACCTCTCTGGAAGTTTTGTGGAATCAGGAATTTATCCCTGTGTTATGGATGGAAATTCTGAGTCTCCAAGAATTCCAAAGATTTACAGTCACATTGTAATAAGTGACAGATGATGGGCATGAGTTTAGCACTTTGATTTCCATTCTAATTATTGGATTACATGACATATCCAGTCTATTAATAGACATGAAAACCAACTCTCAAGTATGCTTCCTCTTCAGGAATCAGTACTACAGTGGAAAATAACTTGCTTAAAGTCTAACTCTGTCATATTCTATATGAGTGGTATTGGTCAAATTATTGAATTTCCTGAGCCTCAGTTTCCCCATCTGTAAGAGGGAATAAAAGGTATTTTACAGACCAACCTTGTATACACCCTTTTTACCTGTGCTAAAGTGAAATTGACATTCTAGTATCATTGTTGTTGATAAGTGTCATCAAGTAGGTTCTGACTCATAGCAACTCATAGTATAGGGTTTCCAAGGACTTAGATCATTGATCCTCTGATAACTGAACATATCCAGTACCTGATGGCTGAAAGGGCTCATATTTAATGCTTCTAGTGGGAGTCCTGGTGTGGCACTGTGGGTTAATGCGTTACACTGCAAAGTCAGTTTGAACTGCAAGGTTGGTGGTTCAAGCTCACCAGTCACTCCTTGGAAACCCTCTACAGGGTTACTATGGGTCGGAACTGACTCAACAGCATTTAACAACAACAAAAACAGTATGTTAACAAAGGAGCTCTGGTGGTGTAGTGGTTACAAATTGGGCTGCTAACCTCAAGGTCAGCAGTTTGAAAATACCAGCCATTCCGTGGGAGAAAAATGAAGCTTTCTGCTCCCATTAAGATTTACAGCCTTGGAAACCTGTTTAGGGTCACTATGAGTTGGAACCGACTCCATGGTACTGAACAACAACAACAACAGTGTTTTAACAAATAATTTTCAAAATGAACCATCTTTTGTGTTTTTCCCAAACCAAAGCCATTCAGTTGTCATTGAGTTTAATTCAACTCATGGTGACCCCATGTGTCACAATAGGATTTGCAGTAATTTTTCTGAAGTAGATCAGCAAGCCTCTCTTCCTAGGTTCCCGTGGGTGGGCTTGAACATCCAACTTTTTTTTTTAGAACTGTACTAACCATTTGCACCACCCAGGGACTTGTTTGTGAAAAAAGTCACTTGTAATTTAGGGATGTTCTTTTGTTCCATTCATTTCTTAATGTGATTTCTAACCATTCATTCCTAGGCTTCCTCTTTTCTTTGGAAGTAGTGATGTGTGCTTTGCTTCCCAGCTGGACTGTCCTGTGGTCCTAAGGAGGACACTGTGTGGGAAGGAAGGGCTTGTGTGCCGATGTAGCACCTTCAGCATCCCGGAAGTGACAGACCTGGAGTATGATCACCTTATAAACAAGCAGCTGGCCTCCACAGATCAGATCATCATAGTCTGCGTGTCCTCATCCAAGGAAAAGGCCAAGGCTCTACAGGAAGTGGCCAATGTGCATAGCGAGCAGAATAGATCTAGAAGCATGCCCTGCATTCAGGTTAGTGTCACGTGTAGGAAGACAAATTATGAAATCGCGTTTGTTTGGGTTTTTTTTTTAATGTTTTATTGTGAATTATATGATAGTTTACATGGGAGAACATTAGTTTTACATTCATTCTATCGTGTATCGTTTTATTGCCATGGTTACAACCCCCTCCATGCATCATCAACCAACCAAAGGGTATATCCTGCAAGCCTGCCTCCTACACTCCCCACCTCCCCCCCCACACACACCCCGCCAAGACTGCAGCACACGGTTGCTCTCCCTGTCTGAATCTAAAGTCCCTAGCTGCTCCATCACTCCACGTCATGGTCTCTGCCTCCATCTCAGGCATCACTGCTTCTCTGGGTAGGGTACCGCTCTCGGCTCTTCTCCGTTGATGGTCCTAGGGACCTCTGCTCCTAAACTAGAAAGTTAATCACTCCCTTCCTATAAACGTCTACCTGTACATTTCCAACCTTCACAATCAGTCCTGATAACAATTATTCACTATTGTATCACAAGAGACCCATCTGCATTTCATCAGCTCCGCCTAGACAGATTGGATACTTACTACTCACTGGAGATTCTGCTTTCCTCCAGGCCCCCTGGCTCTAGGTTCCCTCTTGAAAGCTTGTAAGCCAGTCACTTCTTACCTTTGTAGCCACCCCTAGCCCCCCATTTTGGGTAGCCAATGTCTAAGTTGCCCATCCCTGTCTACTCTGTGTGTGAAGGGGGTGGGAATGATTCTTGCTGTAAGGATTTGTTCCCTCTTTTGGGCTACTGCTCATTCTTTCAAGTGGAAATTTCTGGAGATCTGGATGTGGTTCAGGCTTCTACCTGTAGTCTTATGTATTGTAGAGGCTCCACAGGAAGCCTCCTTCACTGGGCACGTTGTAATCCCATTTTAGGTATTCCAATCAGTTACAGGCAGAAGACGGACTTACAAGTTTTCTATGGTGATGTTTCTGGCTATTCCTTTCTCTTCCCCTCCAGTGTCTATTTTATAATATAATGCAAGGAAAACCAAGATTCAAAAGACAGCCAAGCATCTTAACATTATTCTCCCCTTTTCCCTGTTCCAACCATGTCTCAATCTCTGTATCCCAGAGCCCTGTTGTTCCAAGGTTGTGCCTATATCATTCTTTACTTCTGTCCCACTTAACCCATTCAAACCTGCCTAATTGTTCTCCCATCTGCTTTGTTCTTCCATTCCCCTCTCTCTTCTTGTATATTGCCCCCGACCCCAGCACCCAAACTTTCCTGTGTCTAATCCCTGCCTTGTGCTCCACCTTCCCCTCCCTCCCCTCACACAACCCCAACATCCCAGCAATCACCAAAGAATTCCCCTCACCCCCCTTTAGTATGGGTTCTTTTTCTTAGTCTTTTACTTACAGTAGTGGTACTATGCAGTATTTCTCTTTTTGTGATGAAATCATGTTTATTTGCATGTTTCATCTTGCTATTTTTCCTTTGCCACAAGAGGATCATGGAAGGAAATTTCCCCATGCTTTTACAAAGATATGGTTTTCATATAACAAAGGGCACAAGTTTTGTTGTTTTTTTAAATTTTTATTGTCAACTTAGTGATAGTTTACATGGGAGAATATCAGTTTTACACCATCATTTCATTGCAATGATTATAATTTCCTCCGTGCATCATCATTCAACACTATTTGCTTCTATTCCCTCTGTTTGTTTGGGGGTGGGGAATGTACACAAAAACTCAGGAATCTATAATAACTTAAACAACCAAAGGGCATATTCTGTAAGCCTTCCTCCTGGCCATCAGCACTCAGCCTTTCTCTTTCCATGAGTCTAGAGTCCTCAGCTGCTCCCTCTCTCCATGTCCTCATCTCTGTCTCTATCTCCAGTGTCACTGCTTCTCTGGATAGAATCCTGCATTCTGCTCTTGGTGTTCTCAAAGGACATAAGGTTTAAGGGTATTTTTATACCAGTGTAATCACCAGGATCAAAATGTAGGAAGGTCCCAGAAACTCCCTCTTGGCCCATCCCTGTCAATAACTCTCTCTCACTTTCTAGGTAAGTGCTCTTCTGACTTCTATCACAATAGACTAATTTTGTCTGTTCTAGCTCTTCATACACATGTAATCACACAGTGTGCATTTATGAAACACACAGTACACTTTAATGCTTCTTTTGCCTTTGGTAACTACCACTCATGTGTCAACATTCTGCTGTTATGCATCCATAACAGACATTACTAATCTATCATTCTTTTCATCTGGGCCTAGATTGGGCCCTAAATTATTTGTTTCTGTTTGTACTCCAGGTATTACTAGTTGATCTGAATAGACACTCATGACACCTCTTGTTCATGATAGATTTTACACAGTAAATGATTTGTTGATTCCATCAGTGTGACTCTCTCCACCCCCCACCCCCCACCTGTCCCTTCCATTCCCATTGTTTCTGCTTCCTTTCAGGACTTCATCACCTCCCACCTGATTTTCTATAATAACTTCCCTCATTGATTTTGCTGCCTTTGGCCTTTTGGATATTTCCTATATATTTCAGGGTATTCTTTTCAATATTCAAACACAAATGCATCATTCTCCTGCCTAAAACCCTCTGTAGACTTTCCTTTGGGTCACGTCCAAATTCAAGCCTCAAGTGTGGCATTGTGGTCTAGCCCCATCTCTCCAGCATCTCCTCCCCATCCTGTACTCTAGGACGTGCCAAGTATGTGCAAGGTCCAGCACAGGCTTGGATCTTTCTTCTTTGGCCCTTGAATGCATTTCCTCTCTTTCCTGGCTGTTTTTCAGAATCAAAAGACTTGTATTACCCCAAAATTTATCTGATTATTCTTCCCCTAACAATCTCTCTCTCTCTCTCTTTTTTTTTTGTACAGAAACCATACTCACAGTTATGGATTTATGAGGGAAGTTTAACAGGTTACAATGCAGGATCAGAAATGCTCAGGGCACAGTTGTTCCAGTCAGGGCGGCCCTTCCTCATCCATGTCCACAGGCAGGCCTCTCTGGGCCCAGCTAGTGTTACAGAACTCTTTGAGGACTGCTGATAAATACCCACAGGACACACCACTCCACCATAAGCTTCAGCCTGAAGGCATCTCAGCTCTGTGGGTCAGCAAACCTACCTACCCCAGTTAAGTGCCTATAGGCACCCCACTCTCTGTGAGCAAGCTTGCTGCCCAAAGTCACTCAGTTTTACTTGCCCCTTGGGCTGGGAAGATGAAAGCTTTCTGTGCTGGGCCAAGGTTCAATGTACAGGAATAGCAGGGTCCAAAGGACCTGCTCTACTCCTCACTCTTTCTTCTTGGTAGTAGTAAGATCCCAAGTCCTGCTTCTGTGATGACTCATTTAAAACCCATCTGGAGGCAACAGGACTCAATCCTCACATTGGCTTTCCAAGCAGTTACAATCACAAACGTGTTAACAACTACTCACAAGTGAATCATATCACCCATCAGCATCTTCCCCTACCCTTGCCTACCCAGACCTACCAGGAAAATGTCCTTTGGTGGGGGTTTACAAAGTTTGTGGTTAGAAGGGAGTCCTGGTGTGGCTCTGGACTGCAAAGTCGGTTTGAACCCCAAGGTTGGCAACTTAAGGTCACCAGCAACTCCTAGGAAACCCTGTACAGGGTCACTATTTCCCCTAACAATCTCTTGAAGTCCTTAGCACAAATAGTCAGCGCTAGAGTACTAACTGAAAAGTTGGTGCTTCAAAGCCACCCAGTGGCACCTCAGAAGTAAAGTCTGATGATCTGCTTCTGAAAGGTCACAGCCTTGAAACCCGTATGGAGCACAATTCTACACTGCACACATGAGCTCCCCTTGAGTGTCGATCAACTTAACTACAAGTAACAAGAACAAAAATCCCTTACTCTTCCCCCAGCAAATTTACTTGCTACCTTATTTGCAAATAGAAATTTATTCTCTAGAGTTCTCCATGTGTCTTGACATCAATCTTCCTTTGGATTTAGGAGCTTCACAGTGCAGCTTCCAGGTCTAAAGAATGCACTCCACTCCCGGCTCTTCTTTCTTGGTGGTAATAGGTCCTGCTCCTTCATAGTACCTTTTATACATATCCTCACTGTAGTAATTATTATGTTGTATTGTGATCTGTTTACATCCTGTGAGTCCCTGGAGGGGGAAGATCTTTGTATATCCAGAGCTCATTAACGTATATGACTTCTTTTTAGATTCAGAATTTGAAGTATAATTTATAAACAGCAAGGTGAATCTCATGTAAAACCACCACAATTAAAATGTAAGCATGGAAGAAACTTAATATTTAAAATTGCCAACCCTCTACCTTTATTTCATTTTAGTAACATATATGCAGCAAAGCCTTAAGTGTTCTTCAGCGTCTACATGTGCACTTTAGTAACATTGATTACCTTCTTTAAGTTGCGCAATGTTAAAAGAAAAGTACAAACAGGAGGGAGAAAGAATAAAGACCAGACAGACAATTCTTGTGTAAATGCACAGCTCTTAAAAAGCACAGGTGGGGCAGGAAATGAAACTTAGCAAAACACTTATTTTTTAGGGAATAGTAGGAATTGCTATGCCCCTTCCAGCTCACAAAGCCTGGCAGATGGAGAAGCCCACAAACCACAAGCCCTACCCCTAGCACATGGGGAAGGCACAGTAATAATTTATTTGGTCAGGCTGCTAGCCTCAGTATAGCACTTCAGAGCCAGACCCAGGTATCAAAGCAGGGTCTTGGACGTGGTATGTGAAAAATGAGTACCCAACCAGAGGAATGAGAAGCCAGGAAGCAACATCTGAAACCGCAAGATGTTGTCAACAAGTCCAGGAACCTGCTGAGGCTACCCCTGAACGTTCCTCTGTTGTTAGCCCTATAAAGCCTCCAAAGGCTGGAAGCTTGGAGAGATACTACTGCTGTGGCATGTGTCCTCTGCAACTTCTCTTTCTTGAATAAACCCTTGTCAATGGCGCTGTAGCATAAGCACTAGGCCGCAAGGTCATTTGAATCACATGGTGTGCAGTTCAAACTCACCAAGTCACTCCTCAGAAACCCTATACTCATACGGTTGCTGTGAAGTAGAACTGACTCGGCGGCACTTAACAACAACAACAATTTCATTTCATGCTTTTCTAGTCTTTTGTAGCCCACCCCAGCAACGCAACCATTCTTGCTTTTTCCAAATTATCCCACCACCATCACCATACATTCAATACTTATCTTAACCTCCTTACCTTCTGGTAACCACTTACATGGTTTCTATATAGTTTCTTGGAGTCCTGGTGTAGCACTGTAGGATAAGCACTCAACTGCAAGGTAGGTTTGAACTGCAATGTTGGTGTTTCAAATCCACCAGCTGCTCCTCAGAAACCCTATACAGGGTCACTGTGAATCAGAATCAACTCAACAACACTTAACAATAACATACATTTGTTTATTTCATGTAAATGATATTGGATAGTATATGTCCTTTTGTGTCTTAGTTTGCTCAGTATAATGTTCTATAGATTTATTCACATTGTGGATGCATCAGAACTTCATGCCTCTTTATGGCTGGGGTACTACAGGATAAAGCACTGAACAGCCAAGTCAGTTTGATTCACAGGTCAGTGGTTCACCTCACCCACCTGCTCCTCAGAAACCTTATAGAGGGTCACTAATGAGTCGGAACTGACTCGCTAGCACTTAATAACAACAATGTTACACTGTATATATATACCATGTTTTGCTGCTCCATTCACCAGTTGACGGTTCAGTTGTTTTAATCTGTTATCTATTGTGAATGATGCTGTGATGAACTTTAGTGTACACATGTCTGTTTGCATCATTGCATCTTTGGGCATATGCCTAAGAGTAGAAAGGCTAGACCACATGATCATTTCTGGCTTTATTTTTAAAAGCCATAGTGTTTAAATGAGTAAGTGTTCAGCTACTAACTGAAAGACAGGATTTAACCCTACCCATTTGTTCAGAGGGAGAAAAGATCCAGGAATCTGCTTCCATAAATACTATACCCTGAAAAGCCTTATGGGACAGTTATGCTCTGCCATGTTGTTGTTGTTGTTGTTATGTGCCTTCGAGTCGGTTCCGACCCATAGCGACCCTGTATAGGGTTTCCGAGGGTGTAAATCTTTACGGGAGTAGAAAGCCTCATCTTTCTCCCGCGGAGCGGCTGGTAGTTTCGAACCGCTGACCTTAAGGTTCGCAGCCCGATTTGTAACCACTACGTTTACGGGAGTAGAAAGCCTCATCTTTCTCCCACAGAGCAGCTGATAGTTTCGAACCGCTGACCTTAAGGTTCGCAGCCCGATTCGTAACCACTACGCTACCATACTCTGCCATAGAGGGTTGAATATGAGTTGGAATATGAATATGAATTGGAATAGACTCAACAAACAGCATATAGCGACCACCTTTATTTTTATTGCAACTATGCTATTATTTTTTCTATTAATCAGATGAATGATGGACAATGATTTTTCTTTGTCATATTGTGTTGTTGTTAAGTGGTTCTGACTTGAAGCAACTCTGTATAGCGTTTCCAAGGAGCAAGTGGTAAGTTTGAGCTGCTGACCTTGCAGTTCAAGCTGACCTTGTGGTCCCTGAAATAATCCTGCTTTTTCCACAATAAAATAACTCTTTAACACACTGTAGACTTTTTATTAAGGATTTGTGCACCTGTGCTTATGGGTGAGATTATCCTATATGTTTTCTTTTCTGCTCAATCTATATGTCCTTCTTAGCAAGATTTATGAGCAGTTTGTGCAATGGAATTGGAGAAGTAGAGCAAATCAAGGGGGTACTATGTCTTGTGCAAAAGAAAGTTATAACAGGAAAAGAAATGCTTTTAAATCTTTATGGAATTCTCTGGGTCTGGGAGGGCATCTGGATAAGGACAGAACAGAGAAGACATTTGGTTGTTGGAGTGTACAGACGACTGAACGAACCATAGGGAAGACCTGAATGGTGTCTTCCTTGTACAGATCATATATCAGATGCAGAGGTCAGGTATGGGTGGGCCATTTCCACTTGCCATCTGAACATTTGCTGCAAGTCTGATTCTGCTAAAATAAAGCACCTGAAAATCTTTCAATAACTTTATCAGTTCATTTAATTTCTAGAAGGTAGAGGAAGCCTCTGGTTGAGTGCTTAATTTATACCAGATCTACCTCAGTGGGAAGGTGTGATAATTACCTGTCCAGACAAGAGTTTTGGTTGAGTCCTTGAATTTCCATACAAGAAGAGTAAATTGATTTCTGTTTTGGTTTTGGTTTTTTAAAAGCTGAAAGATCTATGCTGTCAATCATAACAAAGAATACTCAAGTCAGAAAACAAAACTTGCCAGAGAATAACTTTGAACTAACTGCTATATAGCTACCATAACTTCTACCAAAAGCTCAGCCGTTCATTCACTCACTCATTCATTTATTCAATGACTATGTTGAGTAACTCTTGGGTGCCAGACATTGTACACTGGGGATGGGAACATGAGTAAAATCCATCTGGTCTCTGAGGCTGAAAGCCTAGCTAGGAGATAGGTTTTAATTAAATAATCACACAGATAACTGTGCTAAGTACTATGTGGAAGAGAGGAAGAATACTGACAGGGAAGGATTTTCAGACTTTCTTCTAATGGCAAGCTTCAAATTTTCCTTTCACCATTGAGTCTTTCAAAACATGGGAATTGCACTGGATAAAGGAGGGTATGTAGGTACATACTGGGGCCCATTCTACCTGTTCAGTTCTCCATCTCAGCCTACTGGTAGTACCAGGGGAAACATGAAGGAGCCCTGAGATGGCCCAGGTCTAGTTCTTGAAGCTTCTGAAAGTTGAAGGGTTTGGGCAGATCCCCCACCTTGCAGAGCTAGTTTCAGTGAGTTGCGTTTGTTGTCGTTGTTGTCAGGTGCCATCGACTCGGAACTGACTCATAGCGACCCCATGCACAGCAGAACGAAACAATGTCCAATCCTGGGCCAACCTCACTACCGCTGCCACACTTGAGTCCATCAATGATGCCACCTGGCCAATCCATCTCGTTAGAGGTCTTCCTCTTTTTCTCTGACTCTCCACCTTACCCAGCATGACATCCTTCTCCAACGATTGTTTCCACCGGACAATATGTCCAAAGTATGAGAGACGAAGCTTAGCCATCCTGGCCTCCAAGGAGCACTCTGGCTGCACTTCTTCCAAAACAGATCTATTGGTTCTTTTGGAGTTTAGATGCCTTAAATATGCCCTGAGCTGATTTTGAGGGATGCTACATTGTTTGCCACAATGCTTGCATGCCCTATATGAAACCCAATGTGAAGATTGTCTCTCTAAATGAGAAGCTAGGAAAATCTTTGCCTCCTATGAGGATCTGATGTATTTCTTCTCCCCTGGTAATGAGATTTTTGATGTCCAACTGAGTTTCTCTTTTCACTTTCCAAAAGTACAGAGCAAAGTAGAAGACTGAATTATAACAATAGAACATAACAATGGGCCACTTATCTGAAATCTATTTCTTCTTTTGGATCTAGAGCATCAGTTTAAGTTTTCTCATCATACTATTTTAGCTTAGCATATATATTTTTTCTTATCACTATATTTATTTTTTGGAACAAGATTGTGATTAAAAAGGCAGGGTGTAAGTAAGTAAACAAACAATTTAAAATATAAATTTTGACCTAGATAAATTATTTTTGTGTTGATAGCAATTATGGAGGGAGGTGGTATATAATTTTGGAATTCTAAATTGTGAAGAAAAGGAATCTGGGCCTACTTGGCCAGGCACTCAAATCCTCCAGCAATTATATTAATATTAAGATGCTTTATTTTCATCATTGAAACTATAAATAGCCAAACATACACCAATTCAACAATTTCTACATGAACAATTCAGTGGCATTGATTGTACAACCCTTTTCATTCTTTTTTTAAATAATTGTTCCTTCCCTACTAAGGAACTCAATTCCCCCTAAGTGTTCTGTCTAATTTTTTTAGTTACTCTTGTCAATTTGATCCCATATGTTGTTGTTGTTAAGTGCCGTGGAGTTGGCTTCGCCTCATAGTGACTCTGGATAAGATTTTCCAAGGCTTTAAATCTTTTGTGGGAGTGGAAACCTTCATCTTTCCTCCACAGAGCGGCCAGTGGGCTCAAATCACTGGCCTTGTGGTTCCCAGTGCAGTGCTTATCCACTGTGCTCCCACTGATCCCATATTGATACATCTTAAAGGAGCATGAGGCTCAAGACAGCCATTCTTTACTAGTTAAACTGTTGTGTGGTTTTTAAGAAGGCTACAGAGGTTCATTTGGTTTAAAAGATTTAGATTATCTCAGGTAAATAGTTTCAGAACTTCATCCAGCCTTACTGGATCCAGAAATACTGGATTCCATGAAAATTCAAAATTCTTTACATTTTTCCTCTTTTGTTAGGATTCGTCTATAGAGTCTTTGATCAAAATGTTCAGTAATAGTGTTGTTGTTGTTAAGTACCATCAAATCGGTTCCAATTCATAATGACGCAACCCTTGCCAGTTCAATGTTTTACTGTCATACGTTGACAATTACATTAGTTAGCTCTGCAGCCCCACCCTGAATCAAAGTGATTTTTCCATCACCATAAATTGAAAGTCAATGCTCCCTAAGCAATCACCCTCTTTCCCTGCTCCCTTCTATCCCTGTTAGCTACTAATAAACCTTGGCATCTATACATGTTTTAGTTATCTAGTGCTGCTACCAATGAATGGCTTTAACAAACAGAATTTTATTCTCTCACTCTTTATGAGGCTAGACGGCTAAATTCATGATGCCAGCTCTAGGGCAAGACTTTCCTTCTCTGTTGGCTCTTAGTTTAAAAGGAATGTCTTTGTCTCCTTTCAGTATCCTTGGCCCAATATTACATGGAGATCTCCAAGTGTCTTGGCTTCAATCTTCCCTGATCTAAGAGGTTTCCAGTGCAGCAAGCTGGATCCAGATGACATGTTCCACTACTACTCTGCCACTCTACTTTCTTGGTGGCAGTAGGTCCCTCTGCTCTCTCTGTTTACTTGTTTAGTCCCTTTTATATCTCAAAATACAACCTGATCCTGTAGATTGTGTCCTGCCTTATTAACATCATTGCCTCTAATCCTGACTCACTAACACCATGTTGTTGTTGTTAAGTGCCCTCGAGGTGATTCTGACTCATAATGACCTTGTATAGGGTTTCCAAGGAGCGACTGGTAGATTTGAACTGCAAGGTGGCTTTGCAGTCCAGTGCATTATCTGGCAGCACCACACCAGGACTCCCATTAACACCACAGAGGTGAGGATTTATAACACAAAGGGTAATGACATTAGATCACAGAATGAAGGATAATTACATGAAACTGAGAATCACGGCCCAGTCAAGTTGAAAAATATTTTAGGGAGAACAGAATTCAATCCATAATAATATATTTGTCTGTTCTTTTATTTTTATATAAGTGAAGTCATACTTTTTCATTTTGTAATTGACATATGTTATTCAACATAATGTCTTCAAGCTCCATCCACATTGTAGCATGTATCAAGACTTCATTTATCTTATAGACTAAGCAGGATTCTATTTATGCATGTACCACATTTAGTTTGTCCATTCATTTGTTAATGGACATTTAGGTTGTTTCTACCTTTTGGCAATTGTGAATAATGCTACAGTGAACACTGGTGTACAGGTCTCTGTTAAGTCTCTGGTTTTGAATATTTTGGGCGCAGTTGCTGGGTCATACAGCAGTTATATTTTTAGTTTTTTGAGAAACTACCACACTGTTTTCTACAATGGCTGTACTACTGTTGATGGGAATGCAAAGTTGTTTAAAAGTTCCGATTTCCCCACATCTTTGCCAACATTTGTTATGTTCTGTTTCATTTTGTTGTTGTTGTCATTTATTTTTCTCTTAGCCATCCTGTTGTTGTTATTGTTGTTATGTGCTGTTGAATTGATTTCAACTTATAGAGACCCTGTGTGAGGTTTCTGAGAAGCGATTGGTGGATTTGAACTGCCAACCTTATGGTTAGTTAGCCAGTGTTTATCCTACAGGGCCAAAACAAGACCATAGCCATCCTAGGGGTAGTGAAATGTTATCTCATTGTGTTTTTGGTTGTTGTTGTTAAGTGCTGTTAAAGTGACTCAGAGTGACCCTATGTGGAGAGGGTTTCTGCGGAGTGACTGGTGGGCTTAAATCACCAACCTTTTGGTTAACAGTCCAGTGCTTATCCTACAGCACCACACCAGGACTCCTTAGAAAGTATATTACTTTTTATATCAGAAAAAGGAAAGGAGTAGTCTCATGCTCAGAGATCATAAAGGGAATCAAATAAGAATGAATAGATGGAGAAGATATTGACACATAAATCAACCAAAAACTCCAGTGTCATCCAAAAGGGCTACTCAGCCAAACAAGACCTCAATTATCTTTTCACTTTCTCTCATCCCACCTAATCAGGGATCTGTGATCCTTGCATGGTGGTAAAACTGTTGAGTATACATCCCAGCTATACATGGTAGCTAGACAGCTGTGCAAATTCACTGGGTTCATTAGTGGAAGTATGTAGGATGTAGACAAAGCTCCTAAAATGGTGCCCTGAGACACAGAGTGTGTGGTGAGCTCTGAGAGTCCAGGGTGAGCAATTCTACCCTCTTAGTCTGCCCTGAGGGGATCCCTCAACCCATAAACTGGCAGCTCCTTGGTAGTAGGATCACATCTTAGTCACCACTGTAGCCCTAGTGCCTTTTACATGGCAAACAAACTAGAAGAAACCAATAAATGAACAAATCGTTCCTCAGCCTGATGGCCAAATATGAGGGCATATGTTGTTGTTGTTGTTAGGTGCCACTGAGTCAGCACCAACTCATAGTGACCCCATTCACAACACAACAAAACACTGCCTGGTCCCACACCAATCTCACAATCAGTACTATGCTTGAGCCCATTGCTGCTGCCACTGTGCCAATCCATCTCATTAGGGCTTTCCTCTTTTACTCTGACCTTCCACTTTACCAAACGTAATATCCTTCTCCAGGGACTGGTCCCTCCTGATACTATGTCTGAAGTTTCACAGATGAAATCTGGACATCCTGGCTACTAATGAGCACTCTGGCTGTACTGGTTTGTTCTTTTGGTAGTCCATGGTACTTTTAGTATTCTTCTCCAACAACATAACTCAAATGCATCAATTCTTCTATATCTTCTTTATTCACTGTCCAACTTTCACATGCATATGAGGTTATTGAAAATACCATGGCTTGGATCAAATGCACCTTAGTCCTCAAACTTTGCTCTTCAACACTCTAAAGAGCTCTTGTGCAGCAGATTTGCCTAATGCAATACGTTCTTTGATTTCTTAACTGCTGCTTCTCTGAGTGTTGATGGTTGATCCTAGCAAAATTAAATCTCTGACAACTTCAATCTATTCTCCATTTATCTTAATGTTATTTATTGGTCCAGTTGTGAGGATTTTTGTTTTTCTTACACTGAGGTGCAAGTCATACCAAAGGCTGTGGTCTTTGATCTTCATCAATAATATTTTTAAGTCCTCTTCACTTTCAGCAAGCAAGGTTGTATCACCAGCATATCGCAGTCTTCCTCCACTCTTGATGCTACGTTCTTCTTCATATAATCCATCTTCTTAAATTATGTGCTCAGCATATAGATTGACTAAGTATGATGAAAGAATACAGCCCTGGCACACACCTTTCCTAATTTTAAATCATTCAGTGATCCCTTGTTCTGTTCAAACAACTGCCTCTTGGTCTATGTACAGGCTCCTCATGTGCACAATTAAGTGACCCAGAATACTCATTCTCCACAGTGTTGTCCATAGCTTGTCATGATCCACACAATTGAAAGCCTTTGTGTAGTCAGTAAAGCACAGGCTGGGACAGCAGTGTATACAAAATCCTGCAGACCATGATATTTTGGGGTGCAGGAATGTCTTACTCATTTATGTACCTGATCTCCTACTTGTCACCTACTAGACAGTGTTTGCTGAACTGATCACAAATGGCAAGGTAATAATAAGATCAAGAAGAACAAATGTTTTTTGAGCGCTTACTGTGTTACAACCACTGTTTACATGGAATATCATTTAATTCTTAAAAGAACCCTAACATAGAAGTTTTGTAACAAAAATGAGGGAGTAGTTAATCTTACAGCCCAGAAACAAAGGACTCTAAGACCATCAAGGGAGAAGAACACAAGCAGAAAGACAGACTTTATCCAGAGAAGCAGCAACACCAGAGATCAAGGCAGAGATGGGGACATGAAGCGAGGGAGCAGCTGAGGACTCTAGATTCATGGGAAGAGAGGGACTGAGAGCTGGTGGTCAGGAGGCAGACTTGTAGAATGTGCCCTTTAATTATTATATATACCTGAGTGTATAAAAATAATAAGAAGAGCTAAAGTGAATAGAGATAAATACTGTTATCTGATGGCACGTGGATTATAATCATTGTAATGAAACAAGGTGTATGATTTGTTGAATGTAAAAATGATGATCTGCCCTGTAAATTTTCACTCAATTCACAATAAAAACTTTAAAAAAAAAATCTAAAAGACTGGAACTCTGGGTAAGAATATGTTGAACATAGGTCAGTAACTGAGACACAGAAAAGTTGTCATTCGTCCAATGTTACACAGTCAATAAGTGCTTCTTGTTGTTAAGTGCTGTCGAGTCAATTCCAACTCATAGCACCCCTGTATAGGATTTCCAAGGAGCAGCTGATGAACTTAAACATTGACCTTGCAGTTCACATGACGTTGCAATCTGACGCGATAGCCCACAGTGCCACCCCAGAACTTAGACTAAGGTTAAGACCAGGCATCTCACCTCAGGACTTAAGCTCTTTAGCACCATGCTATGTCATGAAACAGTGTGGACAGAATATTCAAGTGGGACAAGAATGGAATTGAGTAAGGTAACTGGGTTGGAAAGTGCAGTTCATATCCAGCACTTCAGAAATGTGTGCTTGGGCATATAGTGTCTGTTGTTGTTGTTAAGTTCCATTGAGTCAGTTCTGATCCATAGCAACCCTGGATAGGGTTTCTGAGGAGCGGCTGGTGAGCTTGAATCACCAGCTCTGCAGTTGCAGTCTGGTGCATTACCCACTGCCACACCAGGACTCCATAAAGATTGTTGTTGCTAAGTGCCATGGAGTCATTTCTGAACCATAGCAACCCTGTATAGGGTTTCTGAGGAGCAGCTGGTGAGCTTGAACCACTGACCTTGCAGTTCAAATGGATTTGCAGTCTGGTGCATTAACCCACACTAGAGGATAAGAAAAGGAGTTTTGGATGATTAAAGTAAGTTGTGGAGGTCACCACAACTTTAAAAAAAAAAGAGCCATGCTTGACTAAATCGTTTAAAACAATGATGAAATATGCCCCAAATCCTGCGTAGAGTAAAAACCCTACAAAAACTTACTTGGACATGATCTATCCAAGAAACATAGCACTTTATATTTGATAACATAGCTCTTTAGATTTACATATTCACTGTATCCGCTAATAAATACTGTCTGAGTTCCTTTGACAATCTGGGAATTGTAATAGGAACAAGACATAGAAAAATGAATTAGAGTCTGTTCTTATCCTCAAAGGAGTTTATAGTATCGAAGGAAAGACAACCCAGAGAATAATCATGATGATGAAATAAGCACTAGGTCAGAAGTATGAACACAGCATTCCAGCAAGAAGGGTACTCATGACAAGCATTAACTGGTGTAGAGCATGTCTACTTTTGACAAGCATGATGGGAAATGGTACGTTGGAAAGCAAGAAGATGGGAAATCATAAGAATGAACCTGTTATTGTTAAGTGCAATTGAGTTGGTTCCATTGCTTAACCACCCCTGTATAGGGTTTCCAAAGAGCAACTGGTGCATTTGAACTGCTGATGTTGCAGTTAGCACTATAATGCTTACCACAGTGCTACATCTTGTTGTTAAGTGCTGTCGAGTCGGTTCTGACCCATAGCGACCTTGTATAGGGTTCCAAGGAGTAGCTGGTGAGCTTGAACCATCGACCTTGCAGTTCAAACAGCTTTGCAGTCTGGTGCATTAACCGGTGCATTAACCCACAGTGCCACACCAGGACTTCACATCTAGGAGATGAGATATAAATCAATACCCAGGGGTGTTTGTTAAAGGAGCTAACAACTAGAGAGTTACAAGGAAGCCTAATTGTGAGGTATGATAAAGAGTTTGAACTGTACTTTGAAAACTAGAAGGAGTAATTGAAGAATTTTATGCAGAGAAGTTATATGAAGATCTCTCCTTATCTATTTTTTGAGATAAGGAATTCAGGAGGATTAGAAATACCTCAGTGTAGTGCAGTGCAGTGCAGTGAATTGCTTCATATGACTCTTCTCCCCATAGTCTTTGTAACTCCCACCAAACAATATGTTTGCTCTGCTGGATCTGGGTAAATAAGATGAAAGAAGGTGCTGATAGGATTGTGTGATTCTGTTGTGCATAGCTAACAGTTAATTGTGATTGTAAAAACTTGGAGCATAATGTGTATAAAATGAACCACCTCAAACTCAATTATCGTAACAAAACATCCCAAAATTTCGCAGTTCAAAACAGCAACCATGTTGCTCTTGACTCTGCTCAGGACCTACCAAGGACTCTGCTTCACATAGTGTGGGCTGGGGCTGTCTGAGTAGAGTTGGAAGATTTAAGAAGAGCCTCATTCACATTGCCACTGGAAATTGATGCTGTTGTTATCTCGGAGCACAGTTATGGCTGTTGGCCAAGGTTCTGTATCCTCATGAAGGCCTTTACATGTAGCTTCTCAGATTTCCTCACAGGATGGTGTCTGTATTTTAGAATGGAACATCCCAAGAGGCAAAGACAGAAGCTGTAGCAATAATAAGACCTGACCTCAAAAGTTATGTGGTGTTCAGTGATCAAAGTCTGTCATGTACAGGACTAGCTCAGCTTCAAGGGAAGTGGACATAGACCCCAGATTTATAGGAAGGGTGGCAAAGAATTTACAACTATTTTTGATCTACCAGAAGAATATTTGAAGGAAAAGATGTAAAGTCTAGGTTGGACATGTTGAGTTTGAAGTACCTGAATAACATCAAATGGAGACATCAAGTAGTAAGTAATTTATTCTACAGGTATGGTACTCAGAGGAGAGTAGACATTTGGCAGACATAAATAGTAGTTAAAATCATGGATTATTATAGGAATATATATAGAGGGACAATATAGGAATATTTAGTACAGTAGATATTTAGAGAACACATAGAGAAAACGTTGTACATGATGAAGTGTAGAAAGGAAAGAATAGAGATATAGGAAGAAAAATAGAAAAGTGAGCCACAGAAACCCAGGAGAGTGAAATGGAAGGAATGTTCAGCTTCCATAAAGAGGTCAAGTAATGTAAGAACCTTGAAAATGCTCATTAGACTTGGTAATATAAAGAAGATAGAGGCCTTTGGTGACATTATGAAGGTGTTCCAAATAGTGCAGTGGTGACAGAATCTAGACTCTTAGTTCAAGATGTAAATAAATACTGCAGAATAGAGCAAGAGATTTGTTGCCTATGATTTTATATCTTTACAATTCTGGGCTTGTTTATTTCAGAGTCGTTTGGATCCATTTCGATTGCTCAAATACAACATCATCTCTGCATCTAAATTTACAGGCAGCAATTGTCCACTTCTGATTCAAAGGCACAATGTCATCCCAGGAATTTTTTTGGTATGTGCTTTGAGATATCTGACTCTTAACCTACTGTTTTGTATGATGCTTGCATAACTGGGAGACTATTTATAGAGGCAACAGAAGAGGAGGATTGTAGAAATAGCTCAGCTTGAATCGCATACCTTCTGTGATAACCCTTGATTATATAGATCTTCTTGTAACTACAGGTCTTCACTGTTGGATAATCCTTACTTTTAGTTCTAGTGAAGTAAAAAATTGGATACTCTATAAACACCGAGAAGGCCACATCTTCTGGTTCATGAGTTGATACTGAGATTACTATTTGTTGTAAGATTTAGTTTCTAACTTTAAAAAGTTTATAAACCAGTTAAGTAGGTAAGGGCATGTAAACATTTATAATTTAAGTTAAAAAGGATAATTGAGACAGCCTTGTATGGTAGAGAAACACAGACTTTAAAAGCAAACAGACTTTGTTGGTGTGTGATCTCAGACAAGTTACTTAGCCTCTCTGAGTTTGATTTCTTCCCATAAAAGGAGGGAGAGGGATGATATAATGTTCATAAAGTGTTTGTTTCAACTCCTGGCACATTGTGAGTACTTAATAAATGTTAATTCCCTCCTGCTAATATTTCAGTTCAATACATTTTTATTGGATGTCTGCCAAGCACAGTTTTGAGTACTGAGGATACAAAGGAAAAAATAAGCCCAGTTACTCCCTCCTCAAGTAGTCCCTAGTCTACTGGGAAGCGTTGCAGCATAAGGCTCTCTGAGAAGTGTGATACATGAGCTGGGTCCTAACGGTAGGTGAGATTTTGGCAAGGAAGTGAGAAGAGGAAGAAGGGTCTAGAAAAAGGGAATTTAAGGAGTAAAGAACCGAGGTAAGGTTTGAAGCACAGGACAATGAACCTGAAGACCTGGGTTCTGTCCTCGACCTTCCAGTATAAGTAGCTGTATGTGTTTGGGTTGGTATCCTCTGGAAAAGGAGAGGATTGAACTAGGGTTGTATCTGTCAACCTGGGCTGCACATTAAGATGCCTTGGGTGAATTCAAAATTATTAATTTCTGGGTCTTATCCTAGAACAGTTCATCAAAATTTATGTGAATGAGACCCAACATCAGTATTCTCTTTATTTTAACTTTATTTTTGTGTATTTTATATACCACATTTATAATGCACTCATTTTAGTTATAGTTCCAATGAGTTTTGACAAATATATCTATGTAACCACCTCCACAGTCAAGATAGAGAACACTGCCATCATCCCCAAATGTCCTGAGGCAACTGCTGATCTACTCACTATAGATTAGGTTGGTCTTTTCTAGAATTTCATATAAAAGGATTCATACAATAAATATTCTGGAGCAGGAGTATTAATAATACTCAAATTGGAGTAGGAGTATTAATAATACTCAAATTGGAGTAGGAGTATTAACAATACTCCAATAAATATTTTAGAGCAGGAGTATTTTTTTTTAAAGCCTCTCTAGGTGATTTTTAGTAAGAAGCAATGGACTGGATTGTTTCTTAGGACCCTATTGTTGTTCATGTTGTTAGGTTCTGACTCAGTGCGACCCCAGGTACAGCTGAATGAAACAGTACTAGTGTGCAACATCCCCACAACTGTTAGTGTGTTTGAACTCATTGTTGCAACCACTGTGTCACTCCATCTTATTAAATGTCTTCCTCTTTTCACTGACCCAGTCCTTCTACTTTAACAGTCCTTCTCCAGGGACTTGTCTCTCCTGATGGCATGTCCCAAAGTACATGAGATGTGGTCTCTCCATTCTTGCTTCTAAGGAGCATTCTGGCTGTAAATCTTACAAACTAGATTTGTTCATTCTTCTGGCAGTTCATGGTATATTCAACATTCTTCACCAACACCATAATACAAATGCATCAATTCTTCTCCAGTGTTTCTTATTCGCTGTCCAGGTTTTGCATGCATATGAGGTGACTGACAATACTTTGGTCAGGAGCACCTTAGTCCTCAAAGTGACATCTTTGCTCTTTAACACTTTCAAGAGGTCTTTTGCAGCAAATTTGTCCAATGCAATATGTTGTTTGATTTCTTGACTGCTACTTCCATGAGTATTGATTGTGGATCCAAAGAAAATTAAATCCTTGACAACTTCAATCTTTTCTGCATTTATCATGATGTTGCTTTTTGGTCCATTTGTGAGGATTTTATTTTCTTTATATTGAGTTATTACCTGGACTGAAGGCTACATAGTCTTTGATCTTCATCAACAAGTGTGTCAAGTCCTCTTCACTTTCAACAAGCAAGGTTGTGTCAATGGCACATCACAGATTGTTAATGAACTTTCTTCCAATCTTGGTGCTGTTTTCTTTAGTTCAACTTGTCAGATTATTTTTTCAGCATACAGATTGAATAAGTATAGTAAAAAGATACAACCTTGACACACACCTTTCCTGATTTTAAACTACATAGTACAATTTGGTTCAGTTTGAACAATTGCCTCTTGGTAAAGGTTCCATATGGAATCAATTAGTCCAATGGACTAATGGAATACATGTATATAATGACCCTGTGACAGAGCATTAGAAGGTGCCTGGCTACCAACTGCTCTGAAAGGGATCACATTTAGGTGGTAGAGTGGGAAAAAATGTGGACTAAAACTCAAAATTATAAATAAGACTAGACTTAGTGATCAGAAAGATACTGGAGGAACCAAGACTGTGGTCCTTGGCCACCATTCAGGTCTAGAACTGAACTCACCCTCATGAACCAATTTTAAGTCAAGTGGTAGATATGTGTGTGTGAGGACAACACCATTAAGGTATGCTCACCAAGAAGGTAAACCATTCAAGGTCAAAAGGGCAACATTTCATTGCAATGAAACAAAATGCGATAGGATGAGTGTAAAGCTGATGTTCTCTCATGTAAACCTCACAATATAAACTTAAAAAAAAAAAAAGCAACATTTATCTAAGGACAAAGTTCAGAAGGGTTGGGAAGGAATAGGAATGGAAATAAGAACCACAGGAAGAAAGTGGGATAACTGTTGTTACATGGAGAGGATTACAGTCATTGAGATGAAACAAACTATGATTAGTTGAATTTAAAACTGATGATCTGCTCTGCAAACCTTTACTCAATTCACAATAAAAAGTTTCAGAAAAACAAAACATCCATCTGATACCAGCATGATACCCCTCGTTCCATGTTCTCTTCTGGTTCTGAGTTGAATTTCTCATAGTTCCCTTTTGATTTACTGCTGCAATTTAAGACCCTGTTGCTCTTAGGTGTTGTCAATTAGGTTCCAATTCATAGCACCTCTATGCACAAACACTGTCCAGTCCTGTGCCACCCTCACAATTGTTGTTATGGTCAAGTCCATTGTTGTTGCCACTGTCTCAATCCATCTTGTTAGGGATCTTCCTCTTTTTCATTGACCCTCTACTTTACCAAGCATGATGCCCTATCCCAGAGATTGATCCTTCCTGACAGCATGTCCAAAGTATGAGAGACAAGTCTCATCATCCTCACTTCTAAGGAGCATCTGGCTGTACTTCTTCCAACACAGATTTGTTTGTTCTTCTGGCAGTCCATGGTACTTTCAATATTCTTTGATAACACCATAATTCAAATGCATCAAGTCTTCTCCAGTCTTCCTTATTCACTGTCCACTTTCGCACGCATATGTTGTTGTTGTTGTTATGTGCCGTGGAGTCAGTTCTGACTCATAACGACCCTGTACAGGGTTTCCAAGACTGTAAATCTTTACAGGAGCAGAACACCTCATCTTTTTCCTGAGGAACAGCTGGTAGTTTCGAACTGCTGACCTTGTGGTTTGCAGCCCGATTCGTAACCGCTACGCTACCAGAATACCATGGCTTGGGTAAGGTACACCTTAGTTTTCCAACTGACTAATGCAATAACTCATTTGATTTCCTGACTACTGCTTCCATGAGTATTGTGAATCCAAGCAAAATAAAGTCTTTGACAACTTCAATATTTTCTCTGTTTATCATGTTATTTGCTGGTAAGGATTTTTGCTTTCTTTACATTGAGGTGTAATCCACACTACAAACTGTCGTCTTTGATCTTCATCAGTAAGTATTCCAAGTTGTGTCTTCTGTATATCACAGGTTGTTAGTCTTCCACCAATGCTGATGCCACATTCTTCTTCATATGTCCAGCTTCTTGGATCTGTTGCTCAGTATACAACTGAGTAAGTATAGTGAAAGGATACAACTCTGGCACACCTTTCCTGATTTTAAACCATTCAGTATCCTCTTGTTCTCTTCCAATAGCTTCCTCGTGAGAACAATTAAGTGTTCTGGAATACCATTCTTCTCAATGTTTTCCATAGTTTGTTATGATCCACAGGTTAAATTCCTTTGCATAGTTAATAAAGCACAAGTAAACATCTTTCTAAGGAGCTCTGGTGGAGCAGTGGGTTTCATCTTGGGCTGCTAATCACAAGGTCAACAGTTTGAATTCACCAACTACTCTGTGGGAGAAATCTGAGGCTTTCTGCTCCCGTAAAGAATTATAGTCTCAGAAAACCTATCCGGGGTGGCTATGAGAGAACTGACTCAGTGGAACTTCATCGCCACCACCACCAAACATCATTCTGGTATTCTCTGCTTTCAGCAGAGATTCATCTGATGTCAGTAATAATCTCCCTGGTTTCATGTCTTCTTCTGAATCCAGCCTGAATATCTGGCAGCTCACTGTTGATTTACTGCTATAATTATTTTCAGATTGTCTTCAGCAAAATTTTACTTGCATGTGATATTAATGATATTGTTCGATGATTTCTGTATTCTATTGGATCATCTCTCTTTGAAATTAACACAAATATGGATCTCTTCCAATCAATTGTCCAGGTCGCTGACATCCACATTTTTTGGCATAGACTGGTAAGTGCTTCCAGTGCTGCATCAGTTTGTTGAAACATTTCAATTGGTATTCCATCAACCCCTGGAATCATGTTTATTGCCAGTGCCTTCAGTGGAGCTTGAACTCCTTCCTTCATAATCATCGGTTCTTGATCATATGTTACCTCTTGAAATGATTGAGCATGACCAATTCTTTTTGGTACAATGACTCTGGCTACTCCTTCAATCTTCATTTGATGTTTCCTGCATCATCCGATATTTTGCCCACAGAATCCTTCAATATTACAACTCAGCTTGAATTTCTTCTTTAGTTCTTTCAGCTTGAGAACTGCTGAGCGTGTTCTTCCATTTTGGTTTTCTAAGTCTAGCTCTTTGTCCATTTCATTATGATACTTTACTTTCTCTTCTTGAGCTGCCCTTTGTAATATTCTGTTTAGCTCTTTAACTTCCCCATTTCTTCCAATTGCTTTAACTTCTCTATGCTCAAGGGTAAGTTTCAGAGTCTCTTCTGATATTCGTTTTGGTATTTTCTTTTTCTGTTTTTTAATGGCCTTTTGCTTGCTTCATGTATCTTGATGTCATCCTATAGTTCTTCTGGGTTTTGGTCATTAGTGTCTAATGTATCAAATATGTTCTTGAGACGATCTCTAAATTCAGGTGGGATATATTCAAGGCCATATGTTAACTTTAGTGGACTTGTTTTAATTCTTTTTCAGCTTCAGATTGAACTTGCATATGAACTATTAATAGTTTCATTATCTGGTCCTGGCCTTGTTTTGGCTGATGATATTGAGCTTCTCCACTCTCTCTTCCTACAGATGTATCCTGTCTAGTGATGTCCGTGTGTATCGTCACTTTTTATATTGTTTTTAAAAGGTATTTACAATGAATAAGTCATTTTTGTTGTCATTGTTGTTAACTGCTGTCCAGTTAGTTCTGACTCACACAGTCCCTGCATAAGGGTTTCTTAGGAGCAGCTGGTGAGTTTGAACCCCCAACTTTATTGTTCAAAGCAACCTTGAGGTCAAGTGCTTATCCTATGATGCCACACCAGGACTCCTGAATAAGTCATTAGTCTTGCAAAATTCTATCACTGGATCTCCAGCATCACTTCTGTCACCAAGGCCATATTTTTCAATTATTGATTCTTTCTCTTTGTCTCCAACCTTTGTATTTCAGTCACCAGAAATTATCAATGCATCTTGATTACATGTTTTAATTAATTTCTGACTGAAGAATTTGGTAGAATCCCTCAATTTCACCATCACTGGCTTTAGTGGTTAGTTTGTAAATTTGAGTAATAGTGGTATTACCTGGTCTTTCTTGTAGGTATATGGATTTTATCCTATCACAGACAGCTTAAACTTATAAAGTTTCTTTCTGATGATGAATGAATCATTCTTCTTCAATCTGTCATACCCAGCATAGTAAACCATACCATGTGATTGTCTGATTTAAAATGACCAATACCAGTCTATTTTGGCTTGATGGGACTTAACAACAACAGTGCCTAGGATATTGATGTTTATGTATTACATTTCCTTTTTGACAACTTCCAATTTTCATAGATTCGTATTTTGTACTGCCCAGTGTTTCATTCTGTTGTACATTTGGTCACTATGAGTTGGTACCGACTCAATGGCACCTAACAACAACAACATATCCTGTACATCCCACATTCTGATTATTAATGGGTTTGAAGCTGTTTCTTCTGATTCTGAATTATACCCTGTTAGTAAGTGAAGGTCCCAAAAACTTTGCTCATTCCACATCAGGAAATGAGCAAATTTTCTTTGAGGAGGCATATTCTCCCACGTTGTATTTTGAGTGCCTTCCAACCTGAGGGGCTTGTCATCAGGCACTGTATCTGACAGTGTCAATGCTGTTCTTCAGTGTTATGGTTTTCAGTGGCTAGCCATTTATAATTGGTTCACCTCTCCTTCTTCCTAATCTGTTTTAGTTTGGAAACTCCACTGAAACCTGTCCACCACGGTGACCCTGCTGCTATTTAAAATATTGGAGGCAGAATCTCTAGCACCACAGCAACATTCAAGTCACTACAGAACAACAAACTGATAGCTGAGTGGTGGATTTAGGACACTATCAGCTCATAAAGACATGATTTTATTTGCTAGTCTTGCTGTGGAATCCTGGTGTGGCACTGTAGGATAAACACTGGACTACTAACTTCAAGAGCAGCAGTTCAAACCCACTAGCTGTTCTTCAGAAACCCTATATAAAGTCACTATGAGTCAGAACCAACTTGACAGCACTTATAGTTTGGCTGTTGTTATTAGTTCCCATGGAGTAGATTCTGGCTCTTGGCAACCCCGTGTTTGCAGAGTAGAACTGCTTCAAGGGGTTTTCAAAGCTGTGTGATCTTTTGGGAGCAGATTGTCGTAACTGTCTTCTGACATACCCTGGTTGTTGTTATGTGCCATTGAGTCAGTTCCAAATCGTAGTGACGCTGGTTCTGAGGCTGTAAAGACTTACAGGAACAAAAAGCCTCATGCTTCTCCTACAGAGCAGCTGGTGGACTTGAACTGCTGACCTTGTGGTTAGCAGTCCAGTGCTTATCCTACAATGCCACCAGTGCTCCTTTCACAATTTAGAAGCCTAGAAGTTTACATTTAGAGACAAAGCTTTAGGCAAGGCTTTCTCTCTGTCAGCTCTGGCGAAAATTCCTTGTCTCTTTCAGTATTTGTAGGCCTACGTTTCTTGGCGATCTCCATGAATCTTAGCATCAATTTTCCTCTAGATGTAGGAGCTTCACAATACAGGGACTCCAGGTCCAAAGGAGGCATGCCATTCCTGGGTCTTCTTTCTTGGTGGTACTAGGTCCCTGATGTGCCCTGGGTGGGTTCAAATCACCAACTTTTCAGTCAGTAATTGAGCATTTAGCTGTTTTGTCACCCAAGCATCTGATAGTCTAGAGGTATCTTGTAAATGTTGCATTTTTTAAATGGGTATGACTACAATCGTGATAATAATTATGACAATGGTAATGTTTGGTGAGCTTTTTATGTGTTCTGGAACTATACTAAGTTATTCACAAGAGGACTCAAAATACTTATTGATGAAGATCAAAGACCACAGCCTTTGGTATGACTTGCACCTCACTGTAAAGAAAACAAAAATCCTCACCACTGGACCAGTAAATACATCAAGAGAAATGGAAAAAAGATTGAAGTTGTCAAAGACTTCATTTTGCTTGACTCAACTATCAACAAACATGGAAGCAACAGTCAAGAAATCAAACTACGTATTACATTAGGCAAAAATGCTGTACAAGACTCTTTAAGGTGTTCAAGAGCAAAGATATTAGTTTGAGGACTAAAGTGTGTGTGACCCAAGTCATGGTATTTTCAATAGCCTCAAATGCATGTGAAAGTTGGACAATAAATAAGTAAGACTATAGAAGAATTGATGCATTCGAAGTATGATGTTGTAGAAGATTATTAAAGGTACTATGGACTGCCAGAAAAACAAACAAATCTGTGTTGGAAGAAATACAACCAGAATGCTCCTTAGAAGACAAGATGGCCAGATTTTGTCTCTCATACATTGGACATATTATCAGGAGGGACCAGTCCTTGGAGAAGGACATTATGCTTGGAAGGTCAAAGAAAAAGAAGGAGACCCCCAGTTAGATGGATTGGCACAGTGGTAGCAGCAATGGACTCAAGCTTAACAATGATTATAAAGATGACACAGGACTGGACAATGTTTCATTCTGTTGTGCATAGGGTCACTATGGGTCTGAACCAACTGGACATCACCTAACAACAGCAACAATTTTCTTATCTAAATCCCCACAATGACGCGGGGGTGTCATTGTTGTTGTGAAGTGCCATCTAGTTGGTTCCATCCCATAGCGACCCTGAACAGGGTTTCCGAGGCTGTAAATCTTTATGGGAGCAGAAAGCCTCATCTGTCTCCCGCGTAACAGCTGGTAGTTTCGAACTGCTGACCTTGCAGTTCGCAGCCCAATTCATAACCAGTACGCTACCAGAGCTCAGGGGTAAATACTAATATTACCCCTGATTCTAGAGGTGGAAACTGAGGCTTAGAGGGATTAAGTAACTCATCTTAAGGTCAAGGAGCTAGCAAGTGTGACAGTGGGGGAGAGGTCAGGATTCAAATCCAGACATCTTTACTGGAGACAGAGCTGTTGTTGTTTTTGTTAGGTGTCAAGTTGGTTTCGACTCATAGTGACCATATGTATAACAGAATGAAACGCTTCCTGGTCTTGTACCATGCACAGAATTGTTGCCATGTTTGAGTCCATTCTTTCAGCCACTGTCATTCCATCTTGTTGACCGTTTTCCTCTCTTTTGCTGACTCTCTACCAAGTATGACATCCTTCTCCAGAGAATGGTCCCACAGTAATGTAAGATAAAGTCTCACCATCCTCACTTCTAATGAGCATTCTGACTTTAATTCTTCCAAGACAGATTTGTTTGTAACTGGCAATCCATGGCATTTAATATTCTTTGCCAACACTATAATTCAAAGGCATCAGTTCTTCTTTGGTCTTCCTTGTTCACTGTCTATCTGGCATTTGCATGCATATGAAGTGTTTGAAAATACCCTGGCTTGGGTCAATTGTACTTTAATCTTCAAAGTGACATCTTTGCTTTTTAACACTTTAAAGAGGCCTTTTGCAGCAGATTTGCCCAGTTGCAATACATCGTTTGATTTCCTGACTGCTGCTTCCATGAGTGTTAGCAAAAAACATGACTCAAGGAATTGACAGAATATGAACCAAAATGTTTCAACAAACAGATGCAGTGCTGGAGGTGCTAAATTTGTCTCTGCCAAGAAATCTGGAAGACAGCTGCCTGGCCAACAGACTGGAAAGGTCCATATGTGTGCCTATTCCAAAGAAAAGGTGATCCAACATAATGTGGAAATTATCCAGCAACATCGTTAATATCACACACAAGTAAAATTTTGCTGAAGATCATAAACAGTTTCAGGCACAAAGCCTTTGCTTATAATAAAGATTCTACATGACATGGAGTCCCTACAAGGTAATCAACATCTCAGTCCTTGCTACTTTGGTCATGCTAAAAAAAGTGTATGAGCTCAGCTTGTTGATGACTCTAAGTGGTGGGAGAAACAAGTTAAAGGTGCATTTATCAGTAAGGCAACAGAGCCTCTTACCTCAATATGAAAAGTAAACTAGTTTGTTGCAAGTATCAAAGGACAGTTTGGACAACAGAAAAGACTCAGAACATATGAGATGGGGCAGAGGCTGCATTCTATACGTGTCTTCTGAGATACATACACAACAGAGGAAACAAGAGTCACCCATCCACTGATTTTGCTACAGTAAAGTTATTTACTTAGATTTAGATTTCAGTCTATAAAAAATATATGTATTTTTGGTTTTCAAAATATATATCAATGTCACTATGAAAACTGAGACCTACTCTGTGGCAGGGGAATCTTTCTTCCCACAGTACCTGGCATGTGACCAAATACCACCCCATTTCTACAACCCTATTTGATCTTCTGAGTTTGGGCAGGCATGCTTGGTTGGGTCACAGCCTGTACGTCCTATAAATCTATTGGTGGTTTAAAAAAAAAAAAAGTCACCAGCACAATGAAAATGTGAGGTTCCTTAAGTTGCACTCATCCATGAAGTCCAAATCAGAGGACTGTCAGTAGAGGTCCCCCCAGTTCCCTGTGAGAGAATATTAACTATTACTCCTGCTCACCTAAGACAAACGGGTTTGTATTCAAACATTAGCTGTCAGTGTCTGGCTAGAAAACCAAGAGCAAGGACCCAGCTTGCCTAGCTGTCTGTCCACTGGGTGACAGTGTTGTTCCACATGAAGTAAGAGTGCTTTGGCCCTGGGCCAGAAAACTCCAGGTCCCTAAAAGGAAAGACTGCAGCCAGATGGCATTCTGGGGCCTTGGGGAGCTAGCAGCTCATCTCTCTTCCTGGTATGAGGCAGAATGGTTCTCCGTTTTCTTTATCTTTTATAGCAAAATGTGAGGTAAAAAAATTGTTTCGTTATTACTACACAGGGATAGGTTTCTTTGGGAAAAGTGGTCATGTGACTATCCATACTAAATTAACCTGTATGTTCCAGATGATTATTATTATGTAACATTCTATTATTTTTATAGGTGAAAGGTTATACAGCAAACTAATTTCCCACTCAATAACTTATACACATGGCATTGTTCCATGGCATTGGTATCCTGCAGTGGGTCAGCACTTTCCCCTCCATTCCCACCCTGCCTTGCCCATTTCTCGCCCCCACACTCCCTCACCCCTCAGTTTTTATGTCTCCCCTTACCATCTCCACTTTGCTTTTAAAGTCAGCTGAAAATTCATTTGAGCTCTTTACTCACTGCATTGATTCTTTAATGGAAGTCCTTCTTTTTGTTGTTGAAAATACACACAGCAAACCATACACCAAGTCGTGTCTATATATACAAGGCAGTGATACTGACTACATTCCTCAAATTGTACTGCCATTCTTACCTTGTTTTTCATGTGTTTCTCCCTTCCTATTGACATAAACGTACTTTCCCTAAGATTCCTGTTTAACCTTTCAAGTTGCTTAACAAATTGATCCTAAATAGTAAGTTCTTTAAAGGAAAACCATGTTCACTGCAGACATTATTTACTACTCAGGCTAGACTGTTGTTTGGTCCAAAGACGCCTTCAAGGGATACTTGTAGCATATGGTTTCAGGCTTAAAGTAATTTGAGGGGGCTCATCTAGCCTCTATGGCTCCAGAAAGTCTGAATTACATAAGAATTGAAATTCTGTTGCATATTTCCCCCTTTGATCAGGATTCTTTTTGGAATCTTTTGTCAGAATGTTCTGTAATGGTAGTCAGACACCACTTGTCACATGACAAAGGAAGCAGTTGTTCATGGCAACTATCAACTACACTATTCTTATATAGTGTGCTCATGTATGGGTTATGCATTACTCAGGACTAGGAAAGGGACACAATTGTGTTTGTGGAATGTCATTTCCAAATTTACCAGGTCATGATTTTACATTATTATACATGATCTCTAATTCAAAAGCAGTTACAACAGTGTACTGACAAGAACCACCGGAGGTTCAAGTCAGATTCAGACAAGGATGGCAGAAAGCAGACAATCGCAGAAAAATGTTTACCTGTGCTTTATTGACTATACAGTCTTTCAATTGTGTGGATTATGACAAGTAACCTGATGGAGTAGAACTCTCTCGGATGGTTGGCAAGGCTGTAGTCTTGATGGAAAAGAACCCTGGTGGAGCAATGCTTAAGTACTTGACTGCTAACTGAATGGTTGATGGTTCGAATCACCTCATTTCCCTGTGAGAGAAAGATGCACCAGTCTGCTCCCATAAGGATTACCAAAGATTAGAAACACTTAGGGGCAATTCTACTCTGCCCCATATGGCCACAATGAGTCAGAATTAACTCCACAGTATGAGACTGCTTTCTTGAATTTTTTTTTTACAAAAGCAGCCTGCCACATCTTTCCCCCATCGAGTAGCTGGTATGTTTGAACTGAAAACCTTCTAATTAGCAGGCATGGGCTTAACTGCACTAGCAAGTCTCTTTACAATAGCATTGTTGTTGTTAAGTATTGTCATGTTGGCGCTGACTCACAACAACCCTGTGTAGGGTTTCCAATGAGCAGCTGGTGGGTTCGAATTGCTGACCTTGTGGGTCACAGTCCAGGGCTGATCCTACAGTGCCAAACCAGAAGCCCAGTAGCCTTAGTATCTGTACATAGTGAAAATAATCCTGTTTTGTCGTTAGTTACAAGCTTTACTAAAACTATATTAATCTTCTTGAGATCTTCAGTTCTGGTTTTGATCAAATTAGGATAGGAGTCTGCTCTTCATACCATATCTTTACAGTTGTTACCAAGTAAATATTTGTACAACTGATTTGTTATGAAAGAATAAGCTAATATTTAGGATTCAAATAAAAAAGAGCATCTCCAACTTTTTCCAAAAACTGGTATGTAGCTTTCATTTCTTCTTTGAGAGATCACTGTTTGAATTCATGTAAGCAGAACTAAATCTATAATTTAACTTCAGACAAAGATATTTGTTGAACATATATTTCAGCAACTGTTATCATCACTCAAAGAGAATAAGCCACATCTGTGCTAGGGGCAGTTTGTTTATAGAGGATTATAAACATAATCCTAAATGCTTCTAATAAAACATTGACGTGCAGAGAGTCCAACTGTGACAGCTGACTGGCACCAGCCACTGCTGCTGCTAGTGCCTGATGTGTCCTTTCCTTAGCCTCTTCCAGCTGCCTGTCAGTAAGCACTTGCACTTAGGAACAGTGTTCATTATCTAGGTCCAAACTGTCTAGGAGTCAAGGTTGATTTTTTAGTCGCCAAGCTTTAGATAGTTAACATCAACTTTCTTCCTGAGTTTCCATAGACTTTAAGGGCTACGTCCTTTGTCTGTACTTCTTCCCAAAAGCTGTATTTTAATAAGCATGGTGATTCTGAAGGAGCCATTGGCGGTGCAGTGGTTAAAGCACTCATAGGCGATTTAAACCCAGCAGCCTCTCCTCCTCGCAGGAGAGAATGTGGTAGTCTGCTTCCTTAAAAATCTACAGCTTTGGAAACCCTGTGAGGTAGGGCTATTCTGCCTGGCCAGGTTACTGGGAGTTGGAATTAGTTCAACAGCAGAGGGTTTGGAGTTTGGTTTGCTGATTCTTCTTCTATAAATATAGTTTATAACGAAGTAAACAAGCAGCATTTTAACAAACGCAGTTTCTGATTACAGTGACCTCAAGTATAAAACTCAACAGTTCTAGGTTGTCATGATAACCAACCTTTTCATATCAACATATATTCTTAGCAAACAGCCTGAGAAGTTAAATTTTTAAATGACAAACTATGGGATAAGTCTAAATTTTATGGGAATTTATATGTTACTATTCATAATATTTTTAAATCTAAGATGTTTTAGCTTTCTGAGTGTTGTCAAATACCTGGATTAATGGTGTACTACTGGCCAAACATCGTCTCTCATACTTCAGACATATTGTCAGGATGTACCAGTCACTGGAGAAGGATATCATGTTTGGTAAGGTGGAGGGTTAGAGAAAAAGAAGAAGACCCCCAGCGAGATGGATTGACAAAGTGGCAGCTTCGATGGACTCAATAGTGGCAGCAATTGTGAGGTTGGCCCAGGACCAGGCAGTGTTTCATTCTGTTGTGCATACGGGCATTATGAGTCGGTACTGACTTGATGGTACCTAACAACAACAACAACAGGGCATGCTTTAGTAATAACTTTTGTTGAACATTTTATTGTGGTTTGGGTGAAATCTTATAGAGCAAATTAGATTCTTATTCTATAATTTATACACATTTTGTTTTGCGACATTAGTTGCAATCTAATCAACGTAACAAAAATCTTCCACTTCCTCCCTGGGTTCCCCATATCCGGTCTGCCTTTTTCCTGCCCCTTTCTGCCTTCTCAACTTTGTTCTTATGTAAATGCTGCCCCTTTGGTGTGGTATGATGAGTTGTTTGGAGTAGTACAAAGGCATTATTTATTCCCCTTATAGTTCTGTCTCCAGAATCACAGCAACTCACAAGCCACCACAGTACAACAAACTGACAGACAAGTGGAAGACCAGTTAATACCACTATTATTCAAATTTACGCACCAAACACTAAAGCCAGTAAGGACAAATAGAAGAATTCTACCAACTTCTTCAATCTGAAATTGATCAAAAATGCAATCAAGATGTATTGATCATTATTGGTGATTGGAATGCTAAGGTTGGGAGCAAAGAGGAAGTATCAGTAGTTGGAAAATATGGCCTG
>NW_006408692.1:3245386-3250228 GCF_000296735.1 Chrysochloris asiatica | reverse complement strand
ACAGTAAAATTGATACTTTTGAGTTATGGTGTTGAAGGAGATTATTAAAAGTGCCATGGAGTGCCAAAAGAACCAACAGATCTGTGTTGGAAGAAGTGCAGCCAGAGTGCTTCTTGGAAGTCAGAATGGCCAAACTTCATCTGTCATACTTTGGGCATATTTTCAGGAGGGACCAGTCACTGGAAAAGAATATCATGTTTGTTAAGGTTAAGGGTCAGAGAAAAAGAGGAAGACCCCCAATGAGATGGACTAGACAAGTGGCAGCATCGATGGACTCAAGCGTGGCAACAATAGTGAGGTTGGCCCAGGATTCGGCAGTTTCGTACTGCTGTGCACAAGGTCACTACGAGTTGGTATTGACTCGATGGCACCTAACAACAACAACAACATAGTTCTGTCTATTGCTTGGCTGAAAAGTGATCCACCAGGAGTGGGTTTAGTTCCAGTTTGGAGGCTGCCTAGGGGCTGGAGTCTCAGGGGCTCCACTAGTCTCTTTCACATCAGTAAGTCTGATCTTTTTAATGACTGAATTTTGTTCTTCAGTTTTCTCCCCTTCTGTCCAGGATCTTTTTCTGGTCTCAGGTTAGTAGAGCCTGTGGTTCATGTGGCCTTTAGTCTTTTGCACTAATTATTTCCTTTCTTCTTAGATTTTCTTTATTATACTCCAAATAGGAAAAGAACAATAGTTACATCTTAGATGGGCACTTGCAAACTTTTAAGACCCCTTTCAGTAGTAATTATAACTAGTGTTGAATTAAAGAACTTAAAGCTTAGAATTTTCTGTCGCCCACTGAAAATCAGAAAGGGGACGATGAACAGCAAATAGGGAAGCTAGTTCTTTTGATCTGGACCAAGAAGGGGTCAAGATATTTAAGAGCATTCCCAGGTAAGGCCTCCTCCTGGAATGCTGGCATTCCTTGTGTTTTGCCATTCACTCTCTGAATGCTCCATGTGCTCACAATTTCCCATAGAGGCAGTGGCTATTTCTGTATGCTAGTGACACCCCGATCTTCATCAGTGGCCCAGACTTCTCACCTGAGTTCCAGACACGGATTTCTCCACTCGGAGGTGTCTGGGGTACTTTAGAGTTAATGTGTCCCAAACTTAAATTTATCTGGATCACAAAGTGCAAGGTAGAGAAGGCATGGAGGGAATTGCAAAAGGGGAAATTAGGATAAACCATACAAATCATCGTAAGATGAAGAGAAGAAACAGCTGAGGGAGGAGGAAGAGGAAGATGTGGTGAAGGAGGAAGAAGAGAACATGATTTGACCTTAAGAGCACTGAGGAACCCCGAAGTGTTTTGAACAAGAAGTGGAACTCTGAGTCAGAATGGACTTGATGGCAGTGGTTTTGGGGCTTCCTACTTGGAAAGTCTGGGCCACCCTTCCATCTGAGTGAAATGTTTCTAAGTAATTTACCTTGTCAGACAAAGAAAGTAGCTTGAAGAAATGGAGGTAGTTCCATCACAACCTCCATTGCCAGGCAGGCAGAAGTAGCCCAAGCATAATGTCCTTACAAGCTGTACAGCCATTTTACTCTCAACACCTAACTAAGGAAGAGCCATGACAAATAGGCCACAGAGGCCTAACTTCTCAGAGCTATTCTCATGGGCTCCTCTAAGAAAAGTGAATACTTCTGAGTTTCAGAATCAGACAGTCTGAAGAAAACCAGTGACGGTGAGACGTGCGAGAGCTGGGACTCACTGGGACTGCCGTGTTTCTCTGGACCTCACAAGTTTTCCACCCTTGACAGGGTACCGTCTTAGCACTTTTCTATCATAGATTCCAGTTTTCCTTCTCTGGCAGGTTTCCAGCTTACACAGATTCTGGCTCTCACAGGAGAATTTTGGTGTGGTGCTATTGTGTAAGCACTGGGCTGCTAATCACAAGGTTGGTGGTTCAAACCCACCAGCTGCTCCTTGGAAACTGTGCATAGGGTCACTGTGAGTTGGAACCAACTCAACAACAGTTAACAACAACCACCACTGTAACAATCGTTCAGTCTTTTCCATGTCTATTGTGCTCTGAAAACATGGCACTGAAGCATTTAAACTTAAGTCTGTGAATCTGGTTCAGTGAAAACCAATAAAAATGTCTAGAAGGTAACTGGTTTGGGCATGTCCGGTTTGATTCTGAGAAACTAAACTGCGGTTATCCTTCACTGGGATTCTATGAAGTTGCCTACTACTATATGGCAAGTCACGAGGGCAAATGTCTATTAAACTAGTTTAAGAACTAGTGATCAAACTTACTAGTAAGGAACAGATTTTGTATACTGACCTTTGGGAGAATTCCCGGAGTGAAAGGGGACTGGATAATCATAGGTAGGAGGGAAATAAAACATCTTTCTTAAAGTTGATAGACTTTATGCATTTCCTTCCCAATTCTTGCTAGCCAATCGTGGATGTGGGGGGCAGCCTTTATTGTTCCATTACAAATGTCTGCTTTTAGAGCCATATTTGAGCAGGAGCTTACACACTCTCTGCTGCTTCCTTAAGAAAAAGCTTTCCTTATAAAAGGCTCTGGAAGGAAAATGCGTACCTACCAAGGAGTCCTGGTGTGGTGCTGTGGGTTAATGCACCAGACTGCAAAGCTGTTTGAATTGCAAGGTCGGTGGTTCACACTCACCAGCTGCTCCTCGGAAACCCTATACAAGCTTGCTATGGGTCAGAACCGACTCGACGGCACTTAACAACAATAACAAGGAAGTGGGGGTCCCTGGGTGGTGGAAATAATTACCGCACTCGCCTGCTAACTGAAGGCTACTTCTTAAGAAAGGCCTGGTGATCTACCTCTGGTAGGGCAGTCACTGAAAACCTTATAAAGCACAGCTCTGTTCTGACTCCCGCATTAACGTCTGTGTGCGGCACTGTCCCTGAACTCCAGGTTCCTCTGAATTCAAACTGACTTTTCACTATATCACTCACATGTTTGATAAGAATCTCACTTTTCCACAATAGACTGCCTTATTTTTCCTCCAAAACTGGATGGATCCTCCTTCTACATTTAAGGTAATGTCCATTCCTCACCCTTCCCCACCCCCCAAAAAAGAAAATAGAAATGAATTTTGGCTTCTGTTTCTCATACTTTACTTTACAATCCTCTTCTTTCCTAATAAACACAGAATCCGATCATTCTCAACACCTAATCATCTGCAGACATTATCCTCATTCATGATCCCCCCGACTTATCTCCTAACTTCTGTCTTTGTCACTTCTACTGTCTGTTCTCCACATAGCAACCAAAGTTGTAGTAATCTTCCTTTTTAAAAACGTTAATCAGATAACACCCTTCAGAACCTTCTAATGGGTATTTATCCCAAGTCCTTGTTAAGACGCACAAACATCTGCAGTCTAGCCCATGACTGCTTCCCCTCTGCAGTCCCTCAGGCCTCCTGGCTGGGTTCCCCCTTGGAGCCATTAGACATGCTCCCTCTGCTGGATGTTCTTCACATAGTTGCGTGGCTCATTCTCTCACTTGATTCCTGAACATAGACAACTGTCCCTTCAGTGCTCTAAAAGACCAGCTCTGTCTACTCTCTGCTGATTTCTTTGCTTTCTGGGGTCCATTCCGAAGCCCACTGCCATTCAGTCAATTCGGACTCATACTGATCCTATGACCATGTTGTTGTTGTTGTTAAGTGCTGTCGAGTCTGTTCCCACTCAATGTGACCCTGTAAAGGGTTTCCAAAGAATGGCTGGTAGGTTTGAAACGCCGACTTTGTGGTTAGGTGTACATGTTTATCCTACAGTGCCACACCATGTTGTTGTTAGGTGCCACTGAGTTGGTTCCAACTCACAGTGACTTTATGAACAACAGTACAAAACACTGCCCAGTCCTCACTATCCTCACAACTGTTGTTAAGCTTGAGCCCATTGCTGCTGCCATTGTACCAGTCCATCTTGTTGGGGGTCTCCCTCTTTTTCATTTATTCTCCACTTTTCATAGCATGACATCCTTCTCCAGGGACTGGTCCCTCCTGATAACATGTCCAAAGCATGAGAGAGGAAGTCTGGTCATCCTGGCCTTCAAGGAGCACTCTGGCTGTACTTCTTACAACACAGATTTGCTTATTGTTTTAGCAGTCCATTGTACTTAATATTCTCCTCCAACACCATAACTCAAATGCATCAATTCTTCTATGGTCTTCCTTATTCACTGTCCAGTTTTCATATGCCTCTGAGTTTATTGAAAATATCATGGCTTGGATCAGGCGCCACACCATAGCACTCATTAAAACTAGTCATTTCTGACTCCTGGTAACCCCATGTGTGTCAGAGTAGAACTGTGCTCTATCGGACTTTGGAAGTAGATCACCAGGTGTTTCTTTCAGGGTACCTCTGATGAGCAGCCAAACATGCTAACGGTTTGCACCATCCAGGGCCTTCACCTATTAGTACTCAGCATCTTGCATATCTTGCTGGTTTCTTGTCTGACCTCCCCCACTGCGGACAGGGATTTGGTTTTGTTCATTTCTGTATACCAACCCAAAAAAAAACCAAACCTGCTGCTATGGAGCCAATTTCAACTCATAGAAACTCTATAGAACAGCCCATAAGATTCCCAAGGCTGCAATCTTTATGAAAGCAGACTGCCACATCTTTCTTCTGTGGAGCAGCTAGTGGGCTCCCACAGCTGACCCTTTGATTAGTTTAACCACTGTGCCAGGCAGGATCCTTATCTACCCCTGCATTCCAGTGCCCAGAAAAACAGTAGTAGACTCAGTAAATATATATATATATATATTTTTTTTTTAATTTAATTTAAGGTTTTTATTGTGGAGTGAAAGTTTGCAGGACATATCATCAGTTTTACATTCAACAAATCATATACCTTGTGT
>NW_006408692.1:3244144-3245224 GCF_000296735.1 Chrysochloris asiatica | reverse complement strand
TCTTAGTCCTTCTCTTCTTAGTCCATGAATCTAGAGTCCTCAGCCACTCCCCCTCTCCATGCCCTCATCTCTGCCTCCATCTCTGGTGCTGTTCCTTCTCTGGATAAGGTCCCGCATTCAGCTTGTGTGCTTCTCTCTTGATGGTTCTAGGGTCCTCTGTTTCTGGACTGTAAGATTAACCACTACTCTTTTTTTGTTACAAAATTTCTACATTTACGATTGTAACAGTCACGATTAGTCATGATAACAGTTATTCACTATTGAATCGTAAGAATATTATCCCCATCTCTTTTCACCAGACCCATCTAGACAAGATGACAGCTATTCAGTGGGGACTCTTTCTTTCCCCCCATATTCTTAAACTAAACTTGCTCTTGAAACCTTGTGAGCCAGTCACTTGGTGCTTTTATTGCCCCCTCAATGTCTAAGTTGCCCGTTCCTATCTACCCTGTGTACAGAGGGGATAGCATTGATACTTGGTGTGAAGACTCTTTCCCTCTCTGTTGGTATTTAGAGAAACTACTGTTCTGAGTATAGGTCAGGTTCATCATGAAGATGTATCTCCTGTCACTGTAGCTGTTCTAGTCTGCTTGTCCTTTCTAGTGGGAATGTCTCACCTCAGAAGGTTCTGGATGGGACTCAGGATTCCACCTAAGGTCCTATAATCTGTAAAGGCTTTGCACGAAGCCTATTTCACTGGGCAAGTTGTAGAACCCCTTTTAGGTATTCCAATCAATTATAGGCTGAAGGCGGGCTTACAAGTTTTCTCTAATCATGTTTCCCAACATTCCTTTCTACCCTACTCAAGTGTCTATTTTACAAGAGTAGGCAAGGGAGACTAATATTCATAAGGCAGTCAAGGTTTTAGTATTATTTACCCTCTTCAAGCTATACCTTTGTCAAGGTCCAAGCTTTTCTAAAAGGCAGGAATTTCCCATAAAAGATAGTTGTGACCCAAAGAAAAAAAGTATCTGTTGAGAGTCTTATATTTCCATATAATTCATTTCCATATCCCAGAGCCCTGTTATTCCAAGGTTGAGTATGCATCACTATTTACCTCTGTCCCACTAGGCCATGCAA
>NW_006408692.1:3234895-3243064 GCF_000296735.1 Chrysochloris asiatica | reverse complement strand
CTTTGCCCTTTCAGTGTGTTGTCCATTTCTGATATTCTATTATTAATCATTTGGACCTCTTTCTGTAGGTTTTGAATTGTTTCCAATGCTGTATCTATTTTATTTGATTGTTCCTGTAGCACTTTCCTGACTTCTTCCTTATTTTTCTCGACTCCATTGTATAGTGTTTTGATACATTTTATAATCTTTTTCTGAATTCTTTCTCCGGCATTTCCAAAGCCTCCCCTTCTTCCAGTATGGAGTGTAGGTCTTCAGTAAATATTTTTTGACTGAGTGAATATGCCTTCATCATTTCCTCCAACAGAAATGCCAAACTCATTTTTACTTTACTTTGTCCCTTTCATTTCTCTATCATCCAGATTTTGCTCAACATTTGGCAAGGTCCAAGCTTTTCTACAAGGCAGGAATTTCCCAACAAAAGATAGTTGTGACCCAAAGAAAAAGAGTATCTGTTGAGAGTCATACATTTCCATATAATTCATTTCTAGTATCATATAACAATTCTATGAGGCCCAGAAAAACCAGATGGTGGCCAGGCTACCACTAACAACTGTTCTGAAAGGGATCACATTGGAAGGTCACAGAGTGAGAAAAAAGATGGACCAAAACTCAAAATTATTTTAAAAAAGACTAGATTTACTGGTCAGAAAGAGCCTGGAGGAACCTGAGACTATGACCCTTGACCACCCTTCAAGTCTGGAAAGGAACTCACCACTGTGGCCCAGTTTTTAACGAAGCAGTAGATAAGTGCATGGGACAAGAACATTAGTTGGAATGGCCAATCACTCAAAATCAAAAGGGCAACATTTACCTAAGGACAAGGCAAAGCTGAGAAGGATGGGAAGGTGGGTGGAATGGAGGTAGGAACCACAGGGAGGAAGCAGGACAACTGTTGCTCTATGGAGGGGACTGCAGTCATTGAGATGAAGATTTGTTGAGAGTGAAACTGAAGATCTTATCTTAAACCTTCACGCAATCACAACAAAAAGTTTTTTTTAGATTCCTGTGAGTTATTGCTATTATTTGCAATTGTTGTTGTTGTTAAGTGCCTGAGTTGGTTCTAAGCCATAGCGATCCCTCCTGTATAGGGTTTCCGAGGAGTGGCTGGTGAGCTTGAACCGCTGACCTTGTGGTTCACACTGACTTTGCAATCCAGAGCATTAGCCCACAGCACCACACCAGGACTTCCCTCATGCAGTTTACATAAATGAGAATGGAGACATCTAAGAGAAAGCTCACAGCTAAAGCATGGAACTGAGATTTGAACTCAGTTTCTTTGACTCATCTTAAAGCATTCCATTTCATTTTTGGCAGCTTCCAATATTCCTTGATTCATACTTTGTACATTCCATGCACACTCTACTTACTAATGGATATTTGTAGCAGTTTCATTTTGAGTCACGCCACTACAGAAAATGAATATCCTGAAAGCTTTACCCAATCCGCTTCATTAAGGTTGGCTCTGTTTTGAAGTGGCAGCTCTTCCCCAGTTGTATTTTCAGTGCTTTCCAACCTGAGAGGACTCATCCTCTGTGGCCATATCAAACAGTATTCTGCTGCTATTCATAAGGGTTTTCTTGTCCACGTTTTTCAGAAGTAGATTGGCGTTTCCTTCTTTGTAGTCTATCTTAGTCTGGAAGGTCTTCTGAAACCTATCTACCATAAGGAACCCTACTGGTATTTGAAATACCAGTTGCATAATTTTCAGCATCACAGAAACTTGAAAGCCACCACAATACAAAGTGACAGACAAGTGCTGCAAAGATCTCTTTAAAGTGTTAAAAAGGAAAGATATCAAGTTGAGGACTGAGGTATGCCGGACCCATGCCGTGGTATTTTCAAACACCTTAGATGCAGGGGAAAGCTGGACAACAAATAGGAGAGACAGAAGAAGAATTGAGGCCTTTGAATTATGAGGTTGGCAAAGATACTGAATATACCGTGGACTACCAGAAGAACAAACAAATCTGTCTTGGAAGAAGTACCGTCAAAATCCTGTTTAGAACAAAGGATGGGGAGACTTTGTCGTATGATACTTTGGACATGTTTTCAAGAGGGACCAACAAGCTAGGTAGAGGGAAAATGATAAAAAGGAAGCCACTCAGTGAGATGGATTAACACCGTGGCAGCAACAATGGGTGTAGTCATAGGAATGTCTGTGGGATGGTGAGGAATGGGTTTGGTTGTCCTATGAGTAGGAACTGAGTTGATGGCACCGAACAACATCTTGACTCATAGTCCAAAAGGCGAACAGAAAGTGTCTGTTGGAATTGTAGAAAAATAGTGTGAAGGCAGGTAGAGTGGGAATTTTTCTATAAATGTCTTCTTAGCATTTAGTCGCTATTTTTCTATAAATGACTTATTAGCATTCTTGGAAGGAAGTGTTTTTGAGGTCTCAAACCCACCAGCTGTTCCTGGGAAACCCTATACAGGGGGGCTATCAGTTGAAACCAACTGGACAGCACTTAACAACAACATAATACCTGGAGCATTAGTGGCAGAATGGTTAAGTGCCCAGCTGCCAACTGAAAGGTCAGCAGTTTGAGCCCATCAACCCCTCTGTGAAAGAAAGTTAGGACCGTCTACTCTCATAAAGATTATAGCCTTGGAAACCCAAGGGGGACTGTACTACTTTGTATTTTAGGGTCACTTTGAGTTACGATTATATATTTGGCTGTAACACATACCCCTTTCTAGTTCAGTGAAGGAAGTCTCTACTGAAGTGGTTGCTCTCTGGGAGAGTCTTGAGAAATTTCATAAGGTTGAGTGGTAAACGCTTAGAGGGTAGTTAGATCTCTTTGCTTTCATTTAGTCATTCAGTCAATATTTGGTCACCACAAGACAAATTTGGGGCTATTTGCTTAGTCTGAGTCATTTGGAAACGTCTTCCAGTTGTACTTCTTAAATTCCTGGAACAATGGTATACTTCTGTGGTTTAAACATTCAACCTTGCCACCAAGGTCACTCAGATAAAGTGAGAGATGGGATCCCACTGGGTTAAAAAAAACAACAAACCCCCCCCAAACTTTTCAATTTACAAAGCATTTTTGCAAAAAGATTCTCCCACCAACCTCATGAGTAATAAGAAATTCAAACATTTAGTATAGTGGTGTGGGGGAGAGCAGCCCCCAAATTATTTTTTTACTATGTGAATAAACAATGCACAGAGGAACTCATTGGCCATTAGATGGATTTCTTTTAGGGCTCCTAAAGATAGAGGGGGTTTCTACACTGTGGGAATTGCTGATTAGTATCAGGGAGTCTGAGCTCTGGTATGTAGTGACCTGCTCAGTAAATTAAGAGGAAACAGATATAGACCAAACACCTAAAAACATCAAGGGGCCTTTTTGGAGAACCAAATCTATTATTTTTTTCAGACTACAAGACCTTGGACTAGATATTAAGGTGTACCACAGGAAATGTCCATTTTTTGAAGGAAAAGTGAAAACACTATAAATTGAGATAGAAAAAGATAGAGCTTCTCTATTATGTTCAATTATCTTGTGCCAGTGTGATGCTGTTATGTGTTCTTTATTTTTTTTTAAGTTCATCTTTTGAGGCAGTGAACTGCCCAAACACTTAAACTATGGCTTCTTGATCTGTGAATCTTTTATTATGTGTGGAAAGTTTCAAGTGTTTGTGGAAAGACGTTGGTGAAAAAAGTGGGTATGTCAAAATCTCTCATCCTAGCTTCATTTGTCTTCAAAGAGTGGTTTGAGAAGTGTGTGGTTTATGTTGTTGGGCAACAGAATTGGTCTCTCTATATTGACCAATCTTGGCTGTTTTGATCTCAGTTTTTTGTGCACATGATACATTTCCTGACAGTATGATTGTGCACTGACTGATTGCCCTTGTTGCAAAAAGGAATAATGGATTATGACTTTTGCAAATCACTGTACACTCACCATAACTTTTTTTGGATGTAGTGGTTGTTTTCTAGACTGTTGCATCTAACCATTGCCCAGATCATGTATTGTCGCGCAGTATCCATTTCTCATCGCGAACAACAGCTCTTTTATTTTGTTTTGTTTTTCATAACTCAATGTTTTTCTTATCTTATTCTGAGGAAATTGATTGAGACTTTTGCTACAACAAAAACAAAAGGAAAATAATTAAAGCCAAAAGAGAACTTAGCCAATAAAGTTGTGTGTTTTTTTTTAACAGACTTAAAAAAAAATTTTTTTAAAGTTCAACAAAGCAAACTATCCAACAATCTAACTTCTGTGTAGCATTTCTGCTCAGCAAGATAAAGTAGGCTGATGGCAAATACTTAAAAAACTGTGGCCTGAAGAAAAATCCTTTCAGGTAGTAGGAATTCCACTTAGGGCAGGGACACAATCTTTGTCTACCATCAAGAAAGTATCCTAAAACAAGCTCCTTGCTGCTTTCTCTAAAATTGATGATTATCAGAAGAATTTCAATTACTAAGAAAATTATGGCTGACAGGCCTGAGGAAGGGGAAAGGGCAGATGCTTAACTAAATTCCTTGACTTGGTCATTAGGAGATTAGAAGAATTTTTTCGTTTAAAACCTTTATTTCTCCTTCTCACATTGCCTGCAATTTGCTAGCCTTATTTTTGGCACAGCTGTTAAGAATGATTGACTTCAGTTGATAATTTACTCTAGACGAGTCTTCCTTGAAGTCATTAATCAACAATGCCAGGTTTCTAGGTAGAAGGCATCAACCCAAAAGGACCTCTTTGAATTCTCTGGAAGACAGATGCACATGTCTGCTATGGGTGACTGGAGAGAAAAGTGTGGTCATTAGTAATGCTTTAGTGTTCTGTACAAGGAATGTAAAGAAATGACCAAACCAAACCAAACTCTAAACCACACATACACAAAAATTAACCACAGTCATTACCACAGAGTTAATTCCAACTCATTGAGATCCAAAGATTGTACATAGGGAGCAGACAACCTCATCTTTTCCCCGAGAAACGATTGATGAGTTTGAACTGCTGACCTTGAGTTTAGCAGCCCAATATTTAACCCACAACATTACCGGTACTCTTTCTAGAAGATATAAAAATAGTGGAATGAAGTTTGATGTACATGCCTATTTTTTCTGCTCAGTGTAAAGTACATCTCTTATTTTTCTGTTCAGTATTAATGTTTTGTAGCAATTTCCCCTCCTTTGTTGTTGTGGACAATGTTCCATGTATATTGGAAAAATATTTATTGTACTGTTGTTGGGTTGAATGCTCTGTATAAGTCAAGTTGGTTGCTCATATTGTTTAGTATTTCTTCTTTGTTCACATTCTTTCTAGTCCTGTCCTTCATCAAAAGTAGTGTTTTACAATCTCCTATTGTTGTAGAGTTGTCTATTTCTTTAATTCTATCAGAGTATGATTTATATGTTTTGAAGTGTTCGTTAGGGGCATAGATATTTATAATGGTTACGTCCTCTTGTTCGATTGACACTTTAATCATGATATAATGTCCTTCTTTATTTCTAATGCTGGTTTTTACCTTAAATTCTATTTTATCAGAAATCAATATTGCTACTTCTACTCTTTCTTTTTGCTCTTGTTGTTGTTGTTATTGTTAGGTGCCATCAAGTCAGTACCGACTCATAGCAACCCTATGTATAACAGAACGAAACACTGCCCGGTCCTGGGCCAGCCTCACAATTGTTGCCACACTTGAACCCATTGTTGCTGCCACTTGTCTGATGATTTCTTAACAAATTATATGAAATGGACTGGTCTTGGCCATTTTGAATCTGACAATCGCTTGTTTTACTATGCCAGGAATGACAAATTGAAAAGGAATGGCATTACATTCATCATCAAAAAGAACATGCCGAGATCTTTCTTGAAGTACAATGCTGTCTGTGATAGGATATTATCTGTAGGCCTACAAGGAATACCTACAATGTTCCTGTAAGCCATAATGGCTAGACATTGTCTCTTATACTTCTGACATGAGGCGCCAGTTCCTGGAGAAGAATATCATGTTTAGTAAAATGGAGGGTCAGAGAAAAAAAGGAAGGCTCCCTACAAGACTAGTTGGTACAGTGGCAGCAGCGATGGACTCAAGTGTACAAATGATTGTGAGGTTGCACTAGAACCAGGCAGTGTTTTGTTCTGTTGTGTATAGTGTCACTATGAGACAGCTACAACTCAGTGGCACATAACAACAAGTAAAACCAGTTAATACCCCTATTATTCAAATTTACCCACCAACCACAAAAGCCAGTGATGGTGAAATTGAAAAATTCTACGAACTTTTTCAGTCTGGAATTGATAAAACATGCAATCAAGATGCATTGATAACTTCTGGCGATTGGAATGCAAAGGTTGGAAACAAAGAAGAGGATCAGTAGTAGGAAAATATGGCCTTGGTGATAAAAAATGATGGTGGAGATTGGATGATACAATTTTGCAAGGTTAATGACTTCATTGCAAATACCTTTTTAAAACAACATAAAAGGCAAATATACACATGGACCTCACCAGATGAAATACACAGAAATCAAATTGACTGTATCTGTGGAAAGACATGGTGAAAAGCTCCACATCATCAGCCAAATCAAGGCCAGGGGCAGTCTGTGGAACAGACCATCAGTTGCTCATATGCAAGTTCAGGCTCAAGCTAGACACAACTAAAACAAGTCCATGAGAGCTAAGTATGACCTTGAATATTTGTTGTTGTGGTGGTTGTTAGGTGCCATCGAGTCAGTACTGACTCATAGCAACCCTATGCACAACAGAACGAAACACTGCCCAGTTATGGGCCAACCTCACAATTGTTGCCACATTTGAGCCCATTGATGTTGCCATTTTGCCAATCCATCTCACTGGGTGTTCCTCTTTTTCTCTCACCCTCCACCTTACCAAACATGATATCCTTCTCCAGAAACTGGTCCCTCCTGACAATATGTCCAAGTTATGACAGACGAAGTTTGGCCATCCTGGCCTCCAAGGAGCACTCTGGCTGTACTTCTTCCAACACAGATCTGTTGGTTCTTTTGGCAGCCCATATACTTTCAATATTGTCCTCCAATACCACATAACTCAAAAGCATCCATTTTTCTACAGCCTTCCTTATTCGCTGTCCAGCTTTCGCATGCATATGAGGTTACTGAAAACAGGACTAGGAGTGTTTTATTCTGCTGTGCATAAGGTCGCTATGAGTTGGCACTGACTTGATGGTATCTAAAAACAACAACATCTAGTGATTGTGAACATCTCTTCATATGTTTGTTGGCTGTCCGGATCTCCTCCTTGGTGAAGTGTCTGTTCATGACCTGTGCCCATTTTTTAATTGGGCTATTTGTTTTTTTCGTGTGGAGGTATTGCAGTTTCCTATATATTTTAGAAATTAGTACCTTTCCCATTGCCTTCTTGCCTGCATGGTTTCTGCTGAGAAATCAGAGCTTAGTCTTATTGGTTCTCCTTTGTAGGTAACTTTTTGTACTTTCTGAGCTGCTCTTAGTATTCTTGTTTTTGGTTTTGGAAAGTTTGATTATGTCGTGGTGATTTTCTTTTAGGCTCTACCTTGTTTAGGGTTTGCTCAGCTTCTTGAAATCTTATCATCTCTCATGTAGTTAGGGAAGTTTTCCTTGAAAAACTCTAGCAATTTTTTGTTGTTGTTGTTATTGTTCTTTTCCTGTGTTAAATTCCTATCATAGGCAAGGTATTTCCCTTGATGGTGTCCCACATAAATCTTAGACTTTCTTTAAATTTTATTCCTTTTTTTATTCTTCTTCTTGCAGACTAGTATTGAGAGATTTGTCTTCAAGCTCACGAATTCAGCCTGTCAGTGATTCATATCTACTCCTTTGTCCTTTTTATTGTATTATTTACTTTTGAAATCTTAGTATTAATCTTCTGAGTTTCCATTTGCCATTTTTATATTGCTTCTAATTTTTCATTAATTTTGTCAGTTTGTTCTTACAGTGTTTTCGTGAATTCTTCGTTTTCCCTGTGTTCTCATTTTCATCTGCAGCTGGCAGACGCCATCTTACGAATGGCGGACGCCATCCTGCCAAGGAGCAGAACTGCAAGAAGCCTTATGCATGAAAAGTTCATTGTTTAGCAGAGCGACAATGAATGCCCCCCTTGGATAGCAAAGCTACAAGGGATGATTCATGCAGGAGACCCGCGGTTTCTAGCTTTCCCTTGGAAAAATAGTTTATTTCTGATTTCCTTATAAGAAGTTTTA
>NW_006408692.1:3234182-3234795 GCF_000296735.1 Chrysochloris asiatica | reverse complement strand
TATTACAACAAAATGTGCAAAGATCTGGAGTCAGAAAACCAAAAAGGAAGAACACACTCAGCATTTCTCAAGCTGGGGGAACTGAAGAAAAAAAATCAAGCCTTGACTTTTATTACTGAAGGATTCTTTGGGCAAATTATTGAATGATGCAGAAAGCATCAAAAGAAGATGGAAGGAATGAACACACAGAGTCACTGTACCAAAAGGAAATGGTTGATATTCAACCGTTTCAAGAGGTAGCATATGATCAAGAGCCAATGATACTGAAGAAGTCCAATATGCATTGAAGGAATTGGCAAAGAACAAGGAACCAGGAATTGATGGAATAAAAATTGAAACCTTTCAACAAAGTGAGGCGGTACAGGAGGCACTCACTCATCCATGTCAAAAAATTTGGAAGACAACTATCTGGCCAACTGTTTGGAAGAGATCTGTATTTTTGCCCATTCCAAAGACAGGTGACCCAATGGAATGTGGAAATCATCAGACAATATCTTTGATATCCCATGAGAGTAAAGTTTTACTAAAAGTAATACAGAAATGGCTACAAGCATACATTGTCAGAGAACTCCTGAGGTTCAAGCCGGATTCAGAAGAGGCCGTGGAATGAAGG
>NW_006408692.1:3228821-3234082 GCF_000296735.1 Chrysochloris asiatica | reverse complement strand
AAGCTACAAGGGATGATTCATGCAGGAGACCCGCGGTTTCTAGCTTTCCCTTGGAAAAATAGTTTATTTCTGATTTCCTTATAAGAAGTTTTAGAAAATCTTGCATAATCATTAGATACTTTAAACAAACCTCACGTTATAATAGTTGCCTTTCACATTAACTTTCACACCATATTCAATCTTATGTAGTTATAAAAATTAAATTTTACATTAATAATAAGTTTTAACATTAGATATAACCACACTAGCTAAAGTTTTAGCAATTTAAGCTTAAAATTGTAAGAAAGATTCCAGGTGGTTTTAGTCAAGGACATTAAGGCTTTTAGAAAGCAGCTTAGGAGACAGTCAAGGGCAGTGAGAGCTTGGGAACAGAGACAAGAGTTTGATTAGAAGTTTTGAGAAATTGTTAGCATGAGAGAATTACTGGTTTATTCTTAATTATGAAACTTTAGGGTACTTTTATGTTCTTGTTTTTATTGTTTGATCAATTATATGTATAACCAGTTATAGTAAAAATTGTTTTTGATTGTAATCTGTAACTAATGAATCTATAGAAAGTAATAATTGTTGGTAAAGTTAGAAATTAAGATGTAGAACTTTGTTTAAAATTAACCAGACATTTTAGGGAGGATTAGAGAGAAACAGAGTCGCTCACAGAAGGCAGACATTATCACGGTAACTAAGAAGTAACTAAGGAGTATAGAGACACAGGAATGTTTGGTGACCTTGTGTTCCTCTTGTATCCTTGATGTAACAATATAATATTTGATTGATTTGTAACTGCTTGTATGTGACTTTTATGAGATCATTGTATATTCTAAATGGGATATAAGAAGCAACAATTTTTGAAATAAAGCAGAAGGCAGCAGAGAGTGAGAGAGTCATTACCGTCATCTGCCTGAGACTCAAAATGACCCATTGACTCTTTTTATTTTATTTTTATCATTCACCGAATCCGTACCCCCCTCCGAGTTCTCACAAAGTGTCGAGGCAGGTCCGCTGCATGCAGCTTTCTCTTAATCCACTGAAGGTACTTAAATATTCTTTTGAATTCTTTATCAGGTAGTTCCAATACATTTTCTTCCTCAGAAACCTTTTTTGGCTCTGCAATTTCTTCATTTATTTGAACTACACTTTGATTTCTTCATGTGAATTGAAATCATCTGTTGTCTCTGAGACCTTGTGGTATCATTGTATTTGTATTTAATTGATGATTAATTGTATATTGGTGTGTTCTTAGGCACTAACCACCTGCTTCCTGCTGGTTGTGATAGAAAATGGAAGTGTGTGCACAGTTCAGGATGGGTTTCACTGATACTGGCTCTTGATCAGGTGGTATAAGAGCTAGTAGTGGCTCTTGCTCAGTGGGTGGAGCCACAGGGGGTGATGTTGTGGCTGGGCACACAGTTACTTTCTTTATGTTAGCTGCTGGTGTGTGTTTGTGTCATCAAGCTGCTGTTTGGATCACATCAGAAAGGTTGATTTTTGTCGTGCGCTATGAGCTCTGAGCACACCTCTGTTGTGAAGTGCCATGAGTTGGTTCTGACTTATAGTAACCCTGTAGAGGGGTTTCCAGGAGTGGCTGGTTAGTTAGCAGTCCAGTACTTCTCCTAGAACTCCTTGGAGTCCTGACTCCAAGCTCAGTAAATTCTGATTTTCCTTCAATTTGTGTGGAACCTATTTGTCCAACTTCCCCCCTTTTCCAATGGCACTCAAGTGGAGGGAGGAAAACATAGGAGATACTCACAAGTCTGCCTGCAAGATCTTCAGCTATTTTCCAAACATTGCTTTCCACCAATTATTTCAAGTGCTATTTATTTTGACAGATTTTGATTTTCCTCATGGCTCATTCTGATGGCACTCACTGTTAGCCACACTCTATCCAAAAGGACAAATTGATGAGGTTTTGTAGGTGTTGTGAGTTAATGTGCTGGATTGCAAGGTCAGTGGTTCAAATTCACTCCTCAGAAACCCTATACAGGGTTGCAATGAATCAGAATTGACGTGGCAGAACTGAACAACAACAGTTGCATTTTGTCTTATTTTGAACACATTAAAAAAAGTAGTTGTGATTGTTCAATAGTTACCATATTATTGAGGGACAAAAAATAAATGTTTACAAGAATTACCTAGAAAATGAAGTCATTATGAGCTAGCTTAGTAGTATCAAATGGTATAACCTAAATCAGGATTCAAAAATGATTCATCTTAAATGCAACGTTTCATGTGGCACAGCCTACTACTTAACCTTTTTGAGAGCTACTTTTCTAATCCAGAAAATGGGCACACTTATCTCACACTAAATGGTTGGAGTTGCTTCAAAGAAGGCCACTCAATAAATGTGTACTGAATGAAATATTCTTCACAGTCCATTTGCTGTATCTTCAAACAATATATTCAGGTTCTCCGAATGGTGAGTGCACCCTTTGTATGATGCCTGATATTTTACGAGTCTATAAACATATCTACTAGGGGCGTTGAAGATTCTCCTTCAAATAGGACTCATTTTCATATGAAAAGATTCTGAAACTGTTGTACTTCTCTTTACAGATGTACATTCGGGGAAAATTACTGTTTGCCAACTTTATTTTCAATGGTTATAGCACATCTGCTAAAGACCTTCAAAAGCAAATTGTGAAGACCAGGAATGATTACCATATGGGATATTTTCTACCCGGTGACTTCAGAGTCCAGTAGAGTAATGCGTCCTACCTTATCTTACACTTTTAATTAGTAAATCTCAAAACAGTCAAATATCAGTAACTGCCTTATTGCCTTGTCTGAAATCTTTTCTGGGGAGTTAACTTGTTAACTGCCTTCGAGTCGGTTCCGACCCATAGCGACCCTGTACAGGGTTTCCGAGGGTGTAAATCCTTACGGGAATAGAAAGCCTCATCTTTCTCCCGCGGAGGGGCTGGTAGTTTTGAACCGCTGACCTTAAGGTTCGCAGCCCGATTCGTAACCACTACGCTACCAGAGCCTATTTATTGAAGGGACAGACCACATTCACTTTAATGAGCATTCAGTCTGCAGAGCCATTTTGGAGTTACCACAAAGGTCCTTGAGAATGCAGCAGATAAGCCTAAAATCAGGTTCAAACCGTGCAAATGTTTACATAGGACTCAATATGATGCATAAGGTCTTCCTGTGCTCTTCTGTGTCTGTGCATCTTTCCTGGCAGGGAGGTAATATAAGTTGGCAAATACAACAACATGATTAGAAGGCATCCAAATGGCTGACAACCACTGGGAGTGCTGATATTGAAACTTTTAAACTTACATCACAAATATATTATTATGTGAGACACTTGAATGACCAAGTAAAATTTAGACTATGAATCAAAACTTTCCCAGACAGTTGCAGACCTTTTTTTGGTATGTGAACAAACAATGAAAAGTACTATAATAGAAGAAAAAGACACTGAAAGAAAAGAGAAAAGGATTTTTACCGGTTGGCTATTTAACTCATGTTGCAAACATCACACAAAAAATACATACACACAAAATATAAGTACAGTCTTTATTAGAGACTTCTTAATCGTAGGAGAAACAAAAACAACAGACACATATAAACGTACTGTTGGGCTCTCATAAAATCCTTTTAAATAGTGGACAAAAGTTCAGTGTCAAAAAATACAGAAAGAAATTAATGAAAAGCATTATGCTAAAATGGCTATAATCTCAAGTTTTCAGGTAAGATAAAGAAATGTACAGTTTTAATATATAACAATACACAGGTAAACAAAATGCAGAAACTAAAATATCTCTGAAAGAATATTCTCAAAGCTGTTTAAAAAAATATAGCATAACACTGCAAAATAACTATCTTAAGACAGGTTTTAAAATACTCTGGAAACAAGCTTTAGCTCTGTACAATAGTTCACAAATGCCTATTTTCAGTGTTCATAATTAATAGTGTTAAAAGAGAAGGCAAAGGTCCCCAAAAGAATTATATTGAGAACACTTACACATACGCATAATGGATCAACTCATTTTAGGATACATATGAAAAACAGTTAACTATGTTCACATATTGGTGCACAGATAAAAACTGATATGTTAGAATAGAGTCTTTTCATGTTGGAGAGATACAAAATATAATAAAGCCACTTTTCCATTCTGTGTGTGAAAGAAACTGAATATAAAGCTCATCGATTTAATTCAGCATAGTTTGTCACAGAAAAATAAATAAGAAAATTTGAGGCATAAATTAAGAGTGAATTTTAAAAAACCATAAGAATCACTGAAATCCTTTAGCTTTAAAAGGAATCAAAACCCAAAGATCATTAACCCCAAAGTCCACTGTTTTATGAAAACAAGTGTTTTCATAAAACAGTGAACTTTGGCATTATTATATATACACATCATATTATATACAGTCACTTGAGCAATATTTTAAATTATGTAAATAGGAAAAAAACAACACTGATAGGTAAACAAACATAAATTAAAACAGAAAAATAATAGAATCCAAGGGATAAAGGGCTTAACATGATGAAGACAGTATAGAACTAACCCCACGACTGAGTTCTTCAGAAAGAGCCTCAACAAGATCACAGTTCCAATTTAAAGGATGACCCACTGACCTAGTTTAGCTGGTGTGATATGACTTAGAGAAAGAGAACAGTTTCAGGCTCCTTTCCAGTTCCTGACTGTTCTGTAATTATTTCCAACATAATCTAAATCTACCAAAGAAGCCAGCATCATCAAAAGAATATCTTTGTGTTGTACAACCATTGCTTTTGGATTTAGGATCCTTTTTCAGAAATCTTGTCTTCCAAATTAATAGACAGCAATGTATGTGTCTCACTGAGAAATAGTTATGATGTGAGGTCAAGTAATGAATCAACTAGGTCGGAATATTTTTAAAATCCAGAGCAGCAGAGAACAAAAAGAAAGATGCTAAAAATCTTATTCTGTAAAATACTGATGGAAAGTGTAGGTATTAACCCATTTCCTCTATCACCCTGCTTTTTTTCCATGAACCACAGCAGATTCTGGATTGTAGTCTACAGTGAGTCTAATAAGTAATGGTGTGTCTATACACTATGCCAAGGTTCTCCACAGATCTGAACCTTGAAAAGTAACCCAAGGCAGTTTGGCAGATCTCATTAGAATCGAAAGGAAAAGGCATTAATTAGTCTCCAGAAACAAAATTTAAAAGCCTTCAGCATTAGAGGCAAAAGGAAACTTCAAATACCCTTCAGAAACTGTGAACAACTATTCAGTTAAATGAGACTGATATCATAATGTTGAGTTAAA
>NW_006408692.1:3192682-3228721 GCF_000296735.1 Chrysochloris asiatica | reverse complement strand
CCCCCCCCCCACAGTGGTTAGGTTGCTAAAAACAGAGATCTGATAGTAAAAGCCACAAGAACAATGTTCTCTACCAGTAATTAATAATAACCATATAGAATTTCTGTTGTGAGAAATTATTACATTGTCATAGTCTGGGAAGACTTTATCGTGTTACCAACTGTTATTCCTAATATTGATTAGGAATTTTCCTAATGAAAATCCTCTAATTTTCAAAAATCAAACCAACCAATTCTTGCTAAAATGTAGGTATACATACAAACCCCTGCCTCTTGGTAAACACAGGATATCTGGTCAGCTTCAGGCTATCTTCAGTCTTCACACTTCAGGTTCCAGGAATGATGCGCGAGTTTAGGTTGGTTCTAGGATAGGCCCAGGGGCCTGGTTTGATCTGGGATCCCTGGGACCATACCTAGAACAAACCCAAACAAAACCAGATTCCACGGGAGTGCTCTCCGGGCTTCCCACTCTCATGGCCCTCCAGGGCTGCCCCAGCCCCACACGGCAGCCTTCAATGGCAGGAGCGACATCTCTGGGGCCTCTGACTGTTGTTAGATGCTGCTAGTACTGTGCCTGAATAAGCATTATTAAGTCATCGTGTAGACAGAAGTATAGGTTGGTGAGATAAAAGTGCAGAAAATTATTTAAAAATGGAAGTAATTTAAGAATTTACTTTGGAACAGGAAAAGACTATGTAATTTCTTAGGCGTTACGAAAGAGTAAGCTTGTAAAAGACATGTTTTAGTTTTAGAAAAATGTTAAATAATCAAATAAACTCATTTGTAGGTAACCAACTTTTTAAAAAAGTTGTTACAAAAATGAAAAACATAAAATCTTAAATAATAAAATGATTCCTTACTTTGAGAAGCTCTTAAGATATAAATATGAAAGGAAAACCATATTTCTATAACCATGTTCTATAGAATATATCTATTTTTAAAGATAATATGTTGTTATGTGCCATTGAGTCAGCTCTGACTCATAGTGATCCTGTATCAGCCTAGTGGGATCAGCATTAGACTGCAAACCACAAGGTTGGGAGTTCAAACCCACCAGCTGCTCCTTGGAAACCCCATATAGAGTTACTATGAGTCAGAACCAACTCAATGGCATGTAAGAACAACAATAAAGTTAGCAGGCCAGTGCTTGCTTATCCTATAGCACTCCATCAGGACTCCATTAAAGATGATACATTCAGAAGTAAATACAACTTAAATCCTGTCTTATTTTAAGTAACATGTTTGGTGTGTGTCAACTGAAATTCACAGATTTCATTGCTGACAGGCATATATTACAATGTATGGTTGGTTAGCTGTGTGCCACTGAGACGTTCTGACTCACAGTGACCCTGTATAGGGTTTCTGAGGATGTAAATCTTTACGGGAGCAGAAAGCTTCATTTTTCTCCCTTGGAACCACTGACCTTGAGGTTAACAACCCAGTTTGTAATTCCCTACGCTACCAAGGCTCCTATTAAAATATACAGCCATTAAAAATACTATAACTATTAAAATTTATTACATTTTTGGATATACATAAAATCAACTCCTCATTTATGTCAAATTTCGTATGTATGAATCCAGAATCAAGATAATCCCTTTTTTGATTTACAGCAATTACAGTAAGTCCCTAGATTCCAAACAGTATTTGCCCTTTGTTGTTGTTGTTAAGTGCTATCAATTCCAACTCCTAGCAACCTGTATAGGGTTTCCATGGAGTGGTTGGTGAGTTTGAACTGTCAACCTTGTGATTAACAATCCTATCCTCACTTTGGAGCAACTGAACCAACGTCTCCTACCAAATTCTTCACAATCACCTTCACTTGTTGCACATCAGATTTTAAATCATTAAAAATATCTTCCAGCCTTTTCTTAAAGTAAAAGTATGTGTAGCACTGTCAAATAAGCACTGGACTGCTAACTACAAGGTCAGTGGTTGAAACCCACCAATTGCTCCTTGGAACTTTATAAAGGGTTGCTATTAGTCAGAATTGACTCAACATCACTTAAAAACAACAATTATATCAAAACTGTCTTCATTAGGAGGGTTAACTGAAAGTTAACTATGAGACAAAGTCATAAAATAAAGAAAGTAATATTCCAGTTATCTTGTCTAAACACAGCCTGTTGATAGAATTAAGTTGTTTGGTTTTAGATTTTCCCTTTCTAGACAAACTTGTATTTTACTTGCAAACATCATAACATGCAAGCTTCATGTAAATATGTATTTTTCATTCAAAAAAATAAAAGTCATCCTGCTTAGGTATTTACCATTTTACATAGTAATTTAAACATGTCCAAATATAAAATGGCCCTAGAAACTTAGTCATTCAAGTACCTGTCAATATGGTTAGAGCCAATACTGATATTGTTGGCAAGCTTCTAACATACATTTCCTGAAACTGAAGGAAAATTTAATATCTTAAAAACTAGCATCATCAAAGAATAAATATGGTATTGTCTAGAGTCTAAAAACCTGCTTACTTTTCAGTCCCTCTGATATCAATGTTTTCTCATTTTTCAAGCCTCAATCTATTTTATTTTGAAAATGAAGACACATTTCTTTAAAAACAAAACAAAAAACTCCTAGCCAAAGAAATTCTTAGCACCACAAGGTACTCAATTCAAATAGAAAATACAATTGAGAATGCTAACTCAGGTGAAATTATTTGAATCAGAGCCAAGAAGGTAGACCATAAAATGGACTTTAGAAAAGGTAAAGTATAGGCAGCACCCTGTAGTGCAGTGCTCAGCTGCTAACTGAAGGTCGGTGTTTGAACACACCAGTTGCTCCATGGGAGAAAGAAATGGCATTTGGCTTGAAAAGCAGTGACAACCCTGGGATTGATTTGGGACAGTTCTACCTTGTGCTATGGGGTGACTATAAATCGGAATCAACTTGCTGTGACAATAGATTTGTTTTGGGTTTTGTAAAGTATAGAAAACAAAGTGTTTCCTTTTATACTTTGTTATTACAACTCTTCTCTTTCCAGTGCAAATATCTACTTCAGTACCGTACTTCTTTTATGGATAGCAATGAAACCGGTAGTAAATAATAATGATTTTCACAAAATCCATGCACTTAAGTATAATCAAGTTCTTTAGGTCTTCATTCTGATCAATTTACACATAATTCTAATGATCTTAGTCATTTAGTTTTCACAGACACAGAAGATTAGAAGCAGCATCCTGAAGACAGAGAAAGGTTATTACTGCAGACACACTTAAGTAAGCAGTAACATAAAGAAGAAATCAGAAAAACTATTAGAAAACAGACATAAAAGCTAAAAAAGCCCAGCAGAATGGAGCCATTTACCAATAAGAACAAATAGGACTAAATGAGTCCAATTAGTTAATCAGTGAGTCAGTTATTATTAATAGTGTGAATCATGATAGCTTTGGTATAAAAAAGATTAAAATGTATTTCACATATTATTTAAGAAAACAATAATATATAACTTTTATATAGATTCGCTCCAGAAATAACTTCAAAAATGTTGACATTTACAGAGTTTAAGTTTTACAGAAAATTGAGATGTCTAGAATGACTCATTCCCCAAATGTTCAGTTTGCCAAATCTGACTAAATTAGCCATGCAGATTTAGTCTACTAAAAATACATCAGGGTCAGCAGAATTGAAATCATTGTTAAAGTGTTACATGTTTTAAATCTGTATTCCCATACTAAGAACAGTGAACAACAACAAGCTATTTACCATTTCCTGAAATTAACACTTCCAATACATGGCAATTATATATATTTACATTTTATTTTAGCAAGTTCTTTGTCAAGAACTAAGTATGGTGAGCAGCCAAACACGTGGGTGTCACAAGTCCATGCACTTCACTGATAGAAAGGGCTCTTAGCCCTCTCTCAGTCTACTTACTCTGACTTTAAAACACCATTCTAGCAAATTTGGCAGTCTGGTCTCTCAGGCCACAGCAGATTAGTAGCAGCGAATTAAGGCCTATAGCAGGAGGCAGGCACATAAAACAGCAGCAAAAAGTGACAGCTGATTATAAGGAAAGATAGAGAAACTGTGAAAAAAAATCTCAAAATGTATAGCAATGTAGGGCCATGAAATAAAGTATTATGACTTTATGTAACTCAATAGAAAATGTTAAATTACATGCAATGCATTCTTTAAAAAGTGAACTAGAAAAAACCTTTTAGAAAGTTTTTTATTGAACTATTAAAATAAATTTAATGACTAAATGGATTTGCCTCAGTTACCTGAAAGATTAAAATTGCCTGTTAATGACAACAGATAAATGAATTTGTTATTGTAGTTCGGATATTCTTTCATCATTTTTTTTCTTTTAAAAATATTTACAGCTTCATTGTTGAATGAAAGTGTGAATTGCACAGAAGTTTTGCAAACAGAATTGAAAGCATAAATCGATCTTAATGCTTTGATTGGCATTAATAGTATGACATATACTAAAGTAGTTCAAAGAATGATTCAGTCAAGTTATGACATTGAGTTCTTGTTTTGCTTGCTGGTTTGGGGATTGAAACAATATACTATGATTAAATGAAATCCATTAACCCTTTTTTCACATGATTTCAAAAAAGTCACAGTATTTCATAGTTCACACTACTGATGGTGTGTAAGCAAAAAGTGATTTCCTAGTGAAATGACCTCTAGTGTCCCTTTTGAGAACCATGACATACAATTTAATGAAATTCATCAGAATTTGATTCTTATCCTTTAATATTAAAAGCTTCATAATTTTTACTTTATGAATCAGAATATTAGTATTTCTTTTCTAAACAAACGAACCCTTTCATTTTAAGTACCATCTTAGTAGCATATTTATAAGTTGCTGTTGTTGTTGTTTGGTGCCATCGAGTCGATACCGACTCATAGTGACCTTATGCACAGTAGAACGAAACACTGCCTGATCCTGGGCCAACCTCACTACTGTTGCCATGCGCTTATATTTCAGCCTCAAATGCTTTTTTTTGTTTGTTTGTTTTATTTCGAACTATGAAGAAGTCAGAAATCACAGACATCATTTCATATCTCAGAGAATAAAGACGATTTCTTTTATTTTAAAGAAGAGTTTGCCAGGAAAATGCCCACCTCCAACATGATTATTACATCCACTGCACTCCTTATAAATGAAGGATCTAGAATTTAAGCTCAGGTTTACTTCTTCTATATTGCAGTCTTTTTGTTTTTTCTTAGTTCACTTCCCTAAATTTTATTTGTTGTTGCTGAGATTATTCACAGAAAAACACACATCCATGTAAGTTTCTACATGAACAATTTAGTGACACTGATTACATTCTTGGAATTCTGCAACCATCCTCACTCTTCTGTCTAAGCTGCTCATTCCTTATTAACTTAAATTCACTGCACCCCAAAGCCCTGATGGTTCCTGTCAAATCTCTGCAGTTGGTGTAGTCACCTGGATCCCCTTATAAGAACATAATGGTCAAGGCAGCCTTTTTTTTTTTTTTTTTAACTAGTAAAGCTAAACAATTTTTGGTTTTAAGATGACTTCAGGGATATTTTTGATTTAAGGCTTAAAAGATTATCTCATGACCATGGTCTCAGGGATTTATCCACCCTCCTTGGTTCCAGAAAGTCTAGAGTTCATGAGAATTTTAATTTCTGTTCTGCATTTTACCCCTTTTGATCAGGATTCTTTTATAGATTTTTTTTTTTTTTTTTTTCCAAAATGTTCAGTAATGGTAGCTAATCACCATCCAGTTCCTGTGGTCTCAAGGCAAAGAAAGCAACTGTTCATGGACGTAGTTAGCCACACATTCTATAGTCTCCTTCTATTCTGGACTCTCCTTTCTGTTGCTCCAGGTGAATAAAGACCAATTGCTGTGCCTTGGATAGCTGCTTACAAGCCTTTAAGATCCCAGGCACTAAGCAATGAAGTACAATATTCATTTAGAACAGAAGTATTAAACCAATTAACTGGGATGTCCCATGAAACCATGACCCTAAACTCCATGAGGCATTTGGTTGTACATAAGCAATGTTAGTAGATACTTTTATTATAAGTCTAGTTTTCACACTTTTGCCAATTCAACTTTTTATAGGTGTACAGCTTTTTGACAGTGATTACAATTGGCTGTACAACCTGACCCCTTAATGTGATTTTTCCATCACTGTTAACCCTCTTCTACTTCCCTCATGCTACTGGTAACCACTAATAAATGTTGGCTCTTTATACATTTTAATATATAATTAGGTTCATACAACATTTTGTCCTTTTGTGATTGACCTTAGAATAATGTCTTGAAGATCTGTGCATACTATAGCATGTATCAAGCATTCATTTCTCCTACTGGCTGAGTAGTATTCCATTGTACTTATGTACCACATTTTGCTTATCCATTCATCTGTTGATGAGCATTTAGGGTGTTTCCACTCTTCGCCTGTTGTGAACAATGCTCAAATAAACATTAGTATACAAGTCTCTGAGTCTACTTTCAAGTCTTTGGGATATATATATATCTAGGAGTGAAATTGCTGGGTCATGTTGTAGTTCTATTTTCAGTCTTTTGCAGAATTGCCACACTGTTTTCCACAATGGCTGTCCCATTTTTTGTTCCTATCTGCATTGGATAAGGGCTCTAATTTCTTCACATCCTCACCAACACTTTTATTATTTTTTTTAAAATCTTAGCTCTCTTAGTGGAAGTGAAATGGTATTTCATTGTGGTTTTGATTTGCATCTCTGTGATGGCTAATGATGGTAAGTAAGCATCTTCTCATGTTTGTGGCAATTTGAATGTTCTTTGGTGAAATGTTGTTATTCAAGTCCTTTGTCCATTTGATGATTGGGTTATTATTCTTTTTAAGGTGTTGAAGTGTTATATATATTTAGTTTTTATAAAGTTGCATTGTCTTGCTGTTTGTACGTTTGTCATTAGATAATCCATAGCTGGAATCTAAGCCTGACAGAATTTTATAGTTTTAGTTAATTTTGGTCCATTTGAATTTGTTTTGTGTATAGTGTGAGGCATAATCTGGTTTCATTTCATGTGGAAATCCAATTTCCCAGCACCATTTATTGAAGAAACTCTTCTTTCCCCATCAACTGGACTTAGCATTCATGTTAAAAATCAGCTGACCATAGATGTGTGGGTTTACTTCTTGACTTTCAATTCTATTCCATTGGTGTATGTGTCTACTGTTGTACCAGTACCATGCTTTTTGATTACTGTCACTGTGTGTTGTTGTTATGTGCCGTGGAGTTGGCTCCGACTCATAGCGACCCTGTACAGGGTTTCCGAAGCTGTAAGTCTTTATGGGAGCAAAAAGCCTCATCTTTCTCCCATGGAACAGCTAGTAGTTTCAAACTGCTGACCTTGCAGTTCGCAGCCCGATTCATCACCGCTACACTACCAGAGCTCCTTGTTGTAGCTTTATAGTATGTTTTAAAATCAGGAAGTGTGAGCTCCCTTGATTTGTTCTTCTTTCATCATCATTTTAGATATTCAGGGCCTCTTGCCATTCCATATCAAGTTTAGGATTATTATTTTTTTTATTTCTGTAAAGAAGGCTGTTGGAGTTTTGTATTGAATTTATAGATCGCTTTGGGTAGTAGTGACATTTTAACAAAACAGATTCTTTCAATTCATGAACATGGAACGCATTTCCATTTATTTAAGTCTTCTTTAATTACTTTCAGTAGTTTTCTATAATTTTCATTGTATATGTCCTTCATGTCCCTGGTTAGATTTATGTCTAGGTATTGTATACTCTTAGATACAATTAGAAATTTTCTTTTCAGATTTCTCATTGCTGGTGTATAGATACTGGTTTTTGTTTGTTGACTTTGTACTCTGTGACTTTGCTAAATTCCTCTATCAACTGATACTTTTCCTGTGAACTCTCTGGGGTTTTCTATATCTAGAATCACATCATCAAATAGAGAAAAATTTACATCTTTTCCAATTTAGATACCTTTAAAGATATTTGCTGAGAGTGGATACCCTTGTCTTGTTTTCGATGTCAAGAGGAAAGTTAGTCTTTCTCCATTAAGTATAATGTTGGCTTTTGATATATGCCCAGAATCATATTGAAGAATTTCCCTTTTATTCCAATCTTTTTTAGTGCTATCATCAAGAAAGGGTATTGGATTTTATCAAATGCCTTTTCTGTATCCTCAGAGATGATCATGTGGCTCTTTCCTATGTTCTATTTTATGGTATATTACATTAATTGATATTCTAATGTTGAATCACCTCTGAATTCCTGGAATAAATCCCATTTGCATGACTCTTTTATGACTTGGATTCTGTTTGCTAGTATTTTGTTGATAGTTTTTGTATATTTATTTCTGCTTTCATTGTTATTTCCTTTCTTCTGGTGGATTTAGCATTAGTTTGTATAGTAAAGATTTAAAATTATATTCTAAATTTCCTTAGTAATTTGCCTTGAACACACAGAAAGTTGTTTGTCTCCAATAACTTAAGAAATCAAACTGGAGTCATTGATCAGTTCCCAATGAAATATATTTAGGTGCTAGAAGTACAATTAGTTTTAATGAGGACTTAACTAATATAGTCAGATAATACAGATAATTTATGAAAATAAGCAGAGGATCACAATGAAAAAACCATAAAGTGTCTGACACTAGATATACCAGATATGAAGTATTCTAATGAAAAACTTAAAAAAAGATTTAAAGCTGATGATTGTCACCAGATCACTTACTGCCATGACTTTCTGAACAGTGGGCACAGGGTAAAAACCTTGCCTTCAAAAATGACCTAGCCTTTCACGTGCATTTTTAAAGTACTAGACTTATCCTATCAAAACAAACTATGAAAGTATTTACAATAAAAGCTATCATGATGGTTACCAACAAGAGAGTCATCTTGTCAAAATAATACTGTAAAATTTGGAAGGCAGAATTATAAGCTTTTTTCACAAAAATCTTCCCCACCCTCTTCTTCTGGATACAAGATGATAGCTGTTTAAACTAGTAACAGGCCTGATAACAGAAAGTAAAATATTTCTAGAAAGACAATAGACAAGAATACCTAATTACATTCAATGGCCTATTGTTTATATTTCCTCAGGTATTAAGAGCAAGAAAAAAATCCTAGATAGAACTAGTTAGATTTTCCTATCTTAATGTATAAACAGTACCTATTCCAGAATAAATATAATCTTATTCCAGAATCACCCACTAAAAATGCTCAAGTATGGCTTAGAATCTTAAAGAGTATTATATGAAATATTTATCTTGGAAATCTTTTAAAAGATGAAAGAACAAGAAAGAACATTCAATTCCAGTTTCAAGATCGTTGTTTCAACTAGTAGAGCTTGCAGGAAGCTAAGCAACAGTGAGAAAAACAGATCAGATGGGCTGATTAAAATTTCTTAGCCTTTGTATATTAAGTAAAATTAATATTATATTGTCAAGATATTATCCCCAAATTTCATTAAATCTGGTGTAACAAAAATAGAAGATAATAAAATAATTTAAAGTATAAAATACAAATTCCTCCTATTCAAGGCTATAGGTTAAGAGAAAGATTACCAAGTTTTCCATAATTGTTTCTTCTAATGCTAGGAAAAAAAGGAGTCAGTAAATGAAATCATTTAAATAAGAAAGTGAACCCTAAGACTTGTTTTCAAGAATTGTTCATTACAACACAATTACTATTTTTTTTCTTGAAAATTTGATAAATGATAAGGCAGACCCACCTTAAGGTATTGTTACTTAGAGCTTAATTATGGAGGTCAGAATTTTGGCAACAGGCAAAATAACTTATAGTACAAGGGTTTCTATTCTTCATATAAAGCAGAAGCAAGTTTTTCTTCAGGATAAAAAAAAAAATACTTAGATTATTTAAAGAAAAAAATCACCTTCAGTAATGCTAAAAACAGTACAAATATGTTTACTCACTAAAAGTGTTAAATTATAGGAATTCAAATGTGTGTGTTTTGGAGGTCTAAAGACAACATAGATTTAGCACATAATTTCCTCTTTAGGACATAAATTAGCATAATTTACATCACTCCTACATTTCCTCCCAATAATAGGTATAAACTTTGTCAACACATAAGAGTTGCAGACTTCAAAAGTAGTGTAGTCCTTGAAAATAACATTCTTTTAAAACACAAAAAATAAGACTGGCCAATTTGGAAGCAACCTCTTAAGAGAATTAGTAAACAAAGTACTAAGGAGACAAGCTGATCTCCAGGAAGCTGGCAGGCTATTTTCTGAATCACCACGGAGGGTAGAGTACAGCCTCAAGCAGCATTATGAGCAGCCTCTAGGTCAACGAATCAAAGGAACTTTCTGTAAAGTTGAGGGTGAGGCACTGAACCATAAGGATCCCTCTTTGACATCATCTCTTTTAGTTGCAACAAGAACAGAAGACATGACAAACACACTCACAAATGGAAAATGGTTATTCTTAAAATGGTACAAGTTTTTTTTTTCTTTTAAAAATCATATGGACATCTTCAAATTACCCACTAAATAGACATATACAAAAGGAAACATAAGCATGTCATGTACTTTTGAAGCTACGTTTTAGTTCCAAACCCCAGCACACACCAATTGTATGAATTAAATGATTTTTTATTCAGAGCCTGTATCTTTGTTTTATGACTGGTATAAACAAGGAAAATACAAACAACTTGTTGTCAACATACTAGCTGCAGTTATTAACTGCAAGAATACAGTAGAAAGGAGTCATACCAAATGTTAATGTTCTTATCCCAGTCACCTTATGCTAGCAAATTTAGGCAAGAAATTTCTTATATAAAGTACTTTAAGAATTCCAAGATAGATCAGTTGAACCACAAATAAAACAGCAGTTTCTCCAAGAGAGCCCTTACCTTTCTCTTACTTTCCTAAAAGTTTTGCCATTTACAGGTAACTACTATTTTCAGAGCAATTGTTCAAACCAGGGTTCTTCTTGTAAATTTGTGTCTTAGATATATATGTAAACTTACACTCATTTTCCCTTTCTAGCAAAATATCTAGTGTTGAAGCTAAAACACTTTCATAAACAGAGGAATAAAAAATCCTTCATGTGAACCTTGGCTGTTATTTTTCTTCTATTCCATTTTTATTTCCATGTGTTGTTTGCTCTTCTTCCTCCTCTTCATCACCAAAAGTCTGCTCCTGCATGGTGGTAAAGGAGAAAGATCTAGCAGCCACTTCCGCAGCAAGGCCGGAAGTGAAGGTCAAATCAGGAGACAACTGCAGACGTGCTAGCCTCTGCTTAATGGAGGGCTGTACAGAGTCCCTGGGGCTTGGCTGGGCAGTGGCCAGGTCACCTACAACTGCCTGCTGAGATCCATCTTCACTCTCACATTGGTAACACACACTGCCTTCAGCTGCTTGGAGGAAAACTTCATTTGCAGAATTGTCTTTATTTTTACTCTCTAGTGGGTGTTCACATAAATACTTATTTATTTCACTGTCAGCTGTGGAGGGTTGACTATTTTCCTCTTCAGTATCATTTTTACCAGCTTTTCCCATATCTGAATTCAGAGATGATTCTGAATTACTTATAGCTTCCACTGGGTCTACAGGAGACAAGGATTTCAACACAGCTTCAAAGGAAAAAAAAACAACAAAAAAACAAAAAACAAAAAACAGAAAGAAAAAATAATAACTAAGGACTCAGCAATGATTTAAACTTGTAATTTAAATTTTCAGTGGTATTGTTCTTAAAAATAATGATAAATAAAATCTAAATAAAACTTTCAGGTAAAAGCGATGTATAATTATAAGCCCAATAAACTTTATAAGAGAATATACCTAAGATATGAAATATTTATTGAGGATTTTTAAAACACCTCACATATTATCTATTTAAAAATTAAAGTAGTTTTCAAAGTCTAGAGTTTCAAATTTTCAGGGCCCACCCCATCCCCCCTGAAAAACACTCAAATCCACTGCCACTGAGTCAATTCTGACTCACAGGCATCCTATATAGGGTTTCGGAAACTATAAATCTTTATGGGCACAGACAGTCTCATCTTTCTCCCAGAGTGGCTGGTAGTTTTGAACTATTGACCTTGCTTGCGGTTAGCTACCTAACATCTAACCCATAGCATCACTAGGTCCCCTCAGTGCCCATTCCAGACCTACTGAGTTTGAAACTGTGGGGTCAGATCAGCTGCATTTTACAAGTTCTCCAGGTGATTCTGATGCACACTAAAGTTGGAGAGCCATTATACTAAAGAATAAGTGGCATGGTTTTCACTGATGCTGTGTCAGATAAAAGACCCAAAGTAACCCAGATAATAATCATCCAGATATTTACAAGTTAAAACAGCATGGAAAAAAATGCATTTGCAATTCAACTTATTTACTAATCACCTAACAAGACCTTGATGAAAAATAAAGTTGTAATGTCTACATGTTTTATAATGCTACAGAAAAGTACAAAGAAATAAAATCTGCATTCCATATCAGCTACTATACAAAGCATAATATAGAAATATAATATATATCCGTGCAGCAGATGTTGTCCTTGCAAGGCAAATGAAGGCTTAGTTAGCCCTCTTGATGTTAGTAGGCAGTGGCTTGCTTGCTCCCAGTATGAGGGGTTAGTACAATACAATATATTATGAAGCATGACGGAAGGAAAAAAAGTGCTTTCTTGAAGATCTGGTGCTTATTTTAAAGACGTTTTTAAAAACATGTCCATTTCCAAGAAACAGATCCCTAAGCTGCAGTAACTTCACTAGAGAAGCAGCAACAACAGAAAACAATGGCAACAGCAGGTTCCAGTGTCGAATTTCCCTCTCTAATTCCATTCGGACTTTACCCCTGTAGGCAGAGATGAAAACAACTCTGGAAGATGGACTGACATTTTTCATGGGAAAAGCATTTTATGGTATCAGCAGCTTTTTACTTATTTTCACAAATGAAGCAAGTCAGCATTATTGCCCTTTCAAATGTAAATGGCATCAAAAGCATAGACCTAAAAAAAGACATTTTTCCCCTCATGGCTATATCTTTTCCCATAATGTCAATAGGATAATTTTAAAGGGATATGAAGAAAATATTAAATCAAAAGGATACAAGTTTATATACATTGCTATTTTCAGCCTTCATGTATGTTAGTCTAAAAATCTGCAAGTCTTTAAAGAATGCAACATACAGTAAAAGTTCATTTATACTATACTCGTTAATGATATTGGAGTATATTATCTGTTTAATGGGAAGACCAACTGACAAGTGTGGTAACACTGTGCTAGAATGATTTTCGGTCTCTATCACTGCATTAGGGATACAGCAGTAAACAGTTCCTAGAATATAGTGGTGGTGTGCCAGCAAGTCAGTTCTGACTCATAGCGACTCTATATTAAAGTTTTCTGAGGATGTAAATCTTTCTTCTGTATTGTTGTTGTTATGTGCCGTGGAGTCGGTTCCGACTCATAGCGACCCTGTACAGGGTTTCTGAGGCTGTAAATCTTTACGGGAGCAGAAAGCCTCATCTTTCTCCCGCGGAGCGGCTGGTAGTTTCCAACCGCTGACCTTAAGGTTCGCAGCCCAATTTGTAACCACTACGCTACCAGAGCTCCTAGAGTATATCGTAGATGATTTCAAATACCTCAGTAATCCATGTTGTTGTTGTTGTTATGTGCCGTGGAGTCGGTTCTGACTCATAGCGACCCTGTACAGGGTTTCCGAGGCTGTAAATCTTTACGGGAGCACAAAGCCTCATCTTTCTCCCGCGGAACAGCTGGTAGTTTCGAACTGCTGACCTTGTGGTTCACAGGCCGATTCATAACTACTACGCTACCAGAGCTCCTTTTCTTCTCTACAGTGGCTGGTATATTCTAACTGCTGACCTAGTGGTTAGCTACCAGGACATTCAATAACTGCTTGTTGAATGAAAAATATGCTGAGTGAATGTGGTGGGAGATAATAGAGTCCTTACTTCTGAAAACTGTAATTTAGAGAGACAAAACACTGAACACATAGAAAAAAATAGTGCTCAAAATGTAAAACCAGTAACATCTGATTTATGTGGGTCCAATATATGGAGTCCTGGTGTGGCGCTGTGGGTTAATGTGCTGGACTGCAAAGTCAGCTTGAACCACATGGTCAGTGGCTCAAGCTCACAAGCCAGTCCTTGGAAACCTTATACAGGGTTGCTATGAGTCGGAACAGACTCGAAAGCACTTAACAACAACAACAACAATATATGATGAGTAGGTTGCAAGAATTCAATATATCTTCTTTGATACTCCCGGGAAATTCTTAATTATTCCCCTTTTCTGAAATATCCTTATTGTTCTTTGCACTACAGTGCCAATCTGGTACAGTCTGTAGTGGTAGAATAGGTGGCAGAACTCGGGAAGTCAGAAGTTTCATGGAGGAGAGAGTAATATAAAGGAGAGCTTGGGGAAAAGACAGATTTTCAATAAGGGAATAGCATGAATTTTGTTGTTGTTGTTGTTGTTACCATAACTAAAATTAGCAAGTTTGGGGAACCACATTAGAATTAGATAATATAAGTAGAAGATATCTGTAACAGCAATAGTGGGAAATATAATTGGATATAATGGACAAATATGAAACTTGCAACCAGGGAATGGATTTAGATTTAATGCACTAAGAAACTGTAGACTTTTAAGAGAGAACTCAAATGGAAGTCAGCTAAGAGAGTATTATAAATTATAAATATGATTTAATAAGGACCTAGGTTAAAAGGGGGTCAATGAGAAGACAGGGAAGAAAACAAGTTCTGAAGAAAAGAAAAGTTCTGAACTTTCTATAGGTAATGTAGACACTACATTACCTATAGAGAAAAAAGGGACACTAAGATATTGAGGCTCCATGTAGACACTCTACATGAAGAAATCTACTTTACCACATTAGAACTCCACAGGAATTAATTGCTTAGCTAGGAATATGCTAAGTTAATATTGTCATGTATCAAGCAAGCTTCCTTGCATGTATTCCCTTCCACCCCGCATGAAGTTTAATAAAAGAAAAAAGGATAAGGAACATGAGCCTAAAATGAAATATCCAGCCTTGCCTAAATCCAAATTCAGAGATAGAGTACATAGACGCCCCTTCACTCCCTAACTACTAAGGTACTCAAATCATGTAATGATGTGGTTAAATGACCCAGATCTTCATTTTTTTTTCAATGTAAACATACGGCTATTAATTCCAGTTTCATTTAGGTCTTTATACCAATGTTAACATAAGGAGAACAGAGTTTAGAATTTCAAATTCACTACATTTGAAATAGTATTTTCATTTCAAATTCTCAAAATCATTCAACTTACTGCCCATTCCAAAACAAATATAGCAAAAAATGACATAACTATGAAAAAATGAGATTTCAGATTTCCATTGTGATTTTATACCTACTTTTTCACTGCTGAAATTGATTTTCCATCTAAGGGAAAAGTGCTATAAGAATTCTACAGCTAAAATAAGATCCATGGTTCAAGAAAACCAACTAGCCCAATTGAAGAACATTTCATTCTGAAGTCAATGCATACCATGATCACTAAACAGAAGTTGCTTCCACTTTTGCCTCTCTGCTTCTGATGCTTTGAATCCCAGCACAGCTTTCAGTTCCTGGAGGACTCTCTTAGACTCCTCATGCTCACGCTTCTGTCTCTCTCTGTCTTCTTGAGACAAATAATAAAAATCATCCATTCTGAAATCACTGTCCATAGCGATATCATCTACATAAGCTTCTAATTCCTGAAAATAAATAAAAGAAAAAACATTTAACTTCAAGTAGACAATTCTACGTTGTCAGTGGCATTAGGTGCCATTGAGTCAGTTCCAACTCATAGACCTCATGCACAACAGAGTGAAAACTGCTTGGTACTGCAGCACCCTCGCAATGATGTCTGAGCACACTGTGAACAGCCACTGTGTCAGTCCATCTCGTTGGGGGTCTTCCTGTTTTTCATTGACCTTCCACTTTACAAGCACGATGCCCTTCACCAGGGACTGATCCTTCCTGACATGTCCAAAGTCGGAGAAATGAATTCTCACTATTTTCACTACTGAGGAGCATTCTTAATAATTTTACAGTAGCATTCATTTACTTGGAGTCCTAGTGTGGTGCTGTGAATGAATGTGCTGGACTGCAGTGTCGGTTTGAACTGCAAAATTGGCGATTCAAGCTTACCAGCCAATCCTTGGAAACCCTATACAGAGTCGTGATGGGTCAGAACCAACTCAATGGCAATTAATAACAACAATATTCATTTACTAGGACGAACCCATCTCTGAGATTAAAATTGAGGACTTGCTCTTGGCACTGGGATTTAAATAAAGCACAGTTGGGTAAAAGAAGGGAACATATATAGCTGCAGATATATTCAATTCTTTAAAAAACAAAAAACAACAGTAGATATTAACAAAAGTATAAATAAGAAAGTTTAACATCCATTTTCCTACTTTTATATCATACTATAGATCTAGTCAAGTTTAAAGTCTTTAGCTATGTCAAAGCCAATCGAAATTAGAATGGCTGGTAGTCTGGTAATATGGTCAGGGAACTTAACCTTCTGTGGTAGTTCTTTCTGACTTCTCAGGCTTGGGATATACCTCATCTTATGGTTCTCTGTATGTATAAGACTGGGTAAACTTGCTTATCCAGGCAGCTTCTGTGCAGTTATGATTCAGGTAAGTGAATCAGCTATACTGGCATTAGATATACCGGCATTAGACATGATTCAGAAGCTTGTGAGGAAGAAGGAAGTGCCTTGAGGAATCCATCGAGCCTAGAATGGTGGCAGATCAAGGTTCCAAAGGTAGAGGCACTAAGGGCAGTTTGTACTATTCACACTAATGGAGAAAGCAGCAAAGTCTGCACTTAGTGATTAGGTGTTATGTGTCCAGTGGAACAGTTCTTTTTTTTTTTTGTCTGGAATCTTTTTACTTTATTTAAATTATCTTTTATAATATTTCCCCTAAGTTATATTCTAGTCATTTTTTAAAAAATTTTTATTTTATTTTTTCATGTTTTATTGTGAATTATCTGATAGTTTACATGAGAGAACTTTAGTTTTACATTCATTCCACCGTACATTGTTTCATTGCCATGGTTCCAATCCCCTCCATGCATCATCAACCGACCAAAGGGTATACCCTATAAACCCGCCCCCTACACCCCATCCCCCATCCCCAGTCTTCAGCACACAGTCCCTCTCCCTCTCTGGATCCAAAGTCCCCAGCCGCTTCATCACTCCACATCATCGTCTCTGCCTCTATCTCGGGCCTCACTGCTTCTCTGGGTAGGGTCCCGCTATCAGCTCTTCTCCATTGATGGTCCTAGAGACCTCTGCTCCTAGAATGGAGAGTTAATCACTCCCTTCCTTGCTACAAAACATCTATCTTTATATTTCCAACCCTCACAATCAGTCCTGATAACAATCATTCACTATTGTATCACAAGTGACCCTTCTGCATTTCATTTCATCAGCTCGGCCTAGACAGATTGGATAATATTCACTGGAGATTCTGCCTTCCTCCATGCCCCCTAGCTCTAGGTTCCCTCTTGAAAGCTTATAAGCCAGTCACTTCTTGCCTTTGTAGTCCCCCCCACCTCCCCATTTGGGTATCCAATGTCCAAGATGCCCATCTCTGTCTACTGTGTGTGTGGAGGGGGTGGGAATGTTTCTTGCTGTAAGGATTTGTTCCCTCTTTTGGGTTACTGCATCCATAGGTGTAGGCCAAGTTCATTAAATTGTATCAGATCACTCTTTTTTTTTTTTTTTCCTCTTCTTTCTTCTCCTGGTTGAATTCTGATCATCCAGTCATAGGGGCCAGGTCATGTGGGTACCATCTGCAAGTGTGGGTGTTCTTATGCATATGCCCTCTCTTCCTATCAGCTGGTAGCTTCACTCGCCACTCTAGTCCTCTGTGGCCACACCGCTGACTCTGGGCCCAAGAGTCCCCAGGTCTCCCCACACTGCTGGCCAACCAGGTCCCCATCTGGGTCCACCGAACATTGTAGGGCTTAGCTTGTCGCTTCATTGTTGCTTTTACCCCACTTCCCCCTATCGGCGATGCGTGTGGTCACCAATCAGGGCACGTATTTCCATTGAATCTTAGTCTTGGAAGGGTGTTTGCATTAAGGGGACCTGGGAACAGTTCTTTTGAAGAGTGATTTTTTCTGCTATCTCCACATGGTTCAAACACGGTTTTTTGTTTGTTTGTTTGGTTTTTTATAAGGAGGCAATGTGGTTTATTGATACACATACAAGTTAGAGACCAAGGTCAGTGCTGTTAAACACCTCCCTCCCTTCCCACTCAGCCCACCAAGTACTCCCACCTGTGTTATAAAAACAGACCACAAAGAAATACTGCAGTTGAGGCGGAGAGCCGGGAACAAAAAGTGGTTCCAACCAAAACAAGACAGAAAGACAAGACAAAACATCTTCACATGTTTATATAAAAATCAACATGGCCTAAAGGGAAAGCGATTATGGCCGTGTCAGCGTTTGGAGGGTCAGGACATGGCATGTCCCGGCTCTGCTGGAGGGACAGGGATGTGGGCCCGCCCACTCTGGAGGTCCTGATCACCAGCTGGATGTGCTTGTGGGTGAAGAAGATGCCTCAGAGAGGGCCCCAGGGGGGAGGGCAGGGGCCCCAGAGTAGCCCCCACACCCAGGGTAGAGAGGCCAGCCAGGTGATAGGCGGTCCTCCTCAGAACAGAGTTCAAAGTCCCAGGAGATGGTTTATCTGCAGTCACATGGCATACAGCCTCACAGCCACCGTGATGACCAGAAAGCTGAAAGTCAGGAGCCATCGGACAAGTGGACCCTGGGAAAGGATGTTCTGCTTAGGCTTCCCGCTGGGCATCTGGGTGGGAATGGACCCTTGCACCTTGCTGTCTTCTCTCCTGCAGAGCCCTGGTGCGGCAGAGGGACTCTGGTCCCAGCCCTCAGTGTCCTGGGTCAGCAGCAATTGCAGCTCCTCAAACAGCTGAATGTTGAGCAGGAAGGCAGTCTTGGCCTCTTCAACGACCCTCCACCTAACCTTGGGGGTCATCTCCAGTGAGTTCATGTGGGTGTGGCAGAGCTGCTTAAACTTGGTGGTACTGGCAATGTTTGGGAAGGTGAAGAAGGCCAGGCCCTCACTGGAGCTAGGCAGCTCTAAGGCCTTCTGGGCAATCTGCTTGAGTACCTGGCCTCCAGACAAGTCACCAAGGTAGCGGGTGTAAGTGTGCACCACTAGGAGCTTGGGCTCTGTGCGGCCCACAGTGTGGAGCCACCTCATGTAGCTCCGAGTGGTTGCTGTGTAGGGGATGGTCTCCTGCCAGTAGGGCCCACACCAGAAGGCCATGTCCTGCTCCAGGACAGCCCTGTGGTGCAGCTCCTCCAGGAAGGTGAGGGTGTGTAGATGGGGTTCTCCTTGTTCCGCTCCATCTCCTCTTTTAGGGCCATGTAGATATGGTACAGGGAACCCATGACCAGCTTAAAGCCATCTCACATCACCTGGCCCTTCTGAAAGTTCTTCATGAACTCTACATTCTCTGCCTGGGTGTGCACCTCCTTGGTGGCCTCCTTCAGGGCCTCTGACAAACCCTGAGACATGCTGCCAGGCTGTGGATGCTTCATGTGGCTAGTGGTACTTGGGTGGCTCAGGTAGCTCGGGACTGGCTCAGAGGTGGTGGTAATGCTCAAGCATGCTATTTTTGGCCCCCTAAATTATTCTGTAGGAGCTCTGGTAGCGTAGTGGTTACGAATCGGGCTGTTAGCCTCAAAGTCGGCAGTTCGAAATTACCAGCTGTTCCACGGGAGAAAGATGAGGCTTTCCGCTCCCATAAAGATTTACAGCTTCAGCAATCCTATGCCCTATATTGAGTCAGAATCGACTGGATGGCAGTGAGTTTGAACTACTAGTCAGATCATGATGTAACATCTCAGAAGGAACCTTTGCAATGTACTGATTTTTACCTCATAGATTTTATCACTTTTAAAGAATGGTTAGATATAAACAATAAAATGGCATACTGTTAGATTCCATGGATTCAAATTGAAGGTACTAATAACTATTGACACAGAATAATTGTTATCAGGACTGATTGTGAGGGTTAGAAATGTAAAGGTAGACGTTTTATAGCAAGGAGGGGAGTGATTAACTTTTCAGTCTAGGAGTGTAGGTCCCTAGGACCATCAAGGGAGAAGAGCAGAGAGCGGGACCCTATCCAGAGAAGCAGTGATGCCTGAAATGGAGGCAGAGATGATGACATGGAGCGATGGAGCAGCTGGAGACTTTAGATCCAGAGAGGGAGAGCGACTGTGTGCTGAAGACCTGGGGGGTACGGGGGAAGGATTGCATGGAGGGGATTGTAACCATGGCAATGAGACGATATACGATAGAATGAATGTAAGATAGAATGAATGTAAGACTGATGTTCTCCCATGTAAACTATCACATAATTCACAATAAAACATTAAAAACAAAAAAACAACTAATGACATAATATAGTAAATATGTGGTTGTTGTTGTTAAGTGTCACTGTGCTACAGTTTTGGAACTTGTCAGAACATATTTGACAAGATCATTTATGAAACCATGTGGGTTAATGTGCTGGACTGCAAGGTCGGTTTGAACTGTAAGGTCGGCGGTTCAAGCTCATCAGCCACTCCTTGGAAACCCTATACAGGGTTGCTATGAGTTGGAACCAACTCGACGACAGTTAACAACAACATTTAATCACTTTCAAAGAATGGACAGTCAAACATAAATAACAGAATGATGATGCTGTTGGAGTCTATGGATTCAAATTCAAGTTACTAAAAACTAACGACACGATTTAGTAAATAAGTTATTGTTGTTAAGTGCCATACTATGTTGCAATTTTGGACTTGTCAGAAATATATTGACAAATTCAAGCTTCTTATGTAGAACTCTTTTTAGGATTAAAAACGATTTCACCCTTACCTGCTCCTCAGGAACTGGATCTTTGTCTGCAATGTGTAGAGTAGTCTGCATCACAGGTACTGCTGTACAATGTGGGTTTTCACAAATAATTTCAGACTTGCCTTAAAAAAAGATAAGGGAGTGGGATTAAAGATAAGAAACAAGTATAGGTCTAGTACAAAGATTCTTGGTATTACTATTTTGCAATCTTATAGAACAGATGTTTTGAATTACAACTTTAATTCCTAAGAAATCAAAGGATGTCAAAGTTAGTATAGCAACATCAGTGGATCTACATGTTTTTCTTCACTTCATGTTGAAATCTGGAAGGAGGGGATCTAGTTAAATGATAATGAAAAAAACTAATCTCATTTACAATTGTTAACAAAAAAGGTAACTAGGAATAACTTTAGTAAAAAATGTGTAAGATGTATCTGAAGAGAATTTTAAACCTTCTGGGAACACACAGGAAACTCAGACACATGGATAGGCATACTATCATCTCAGAAAAGAAGCTTCATTATCATAGAAATGTCAACACTCATTTTAATCAATAAATTATAAAGAAAATGACCCTGACAAAAACATCAACTTTGTAGGGGAAAGGGACAAGGAAAAAGGAAAAAGACTAGCCCAATAAGCTATTAAAACATATTATAAAAACAAAATAATTAAAACTACAGTACAGGAATAGACAAATGATTGAATATAGAAAATAAGCACAAACTAGAAATCAAACTTGAAAAAACATGAACTAGAGCCATGTTTCATATTATAAAAACAAAATAATTAAAACTACAGTACAGGAATAGACAAATGATTGAATATAGAAAATAAGCACAAACTAGAAATCAAACTTGAAAAAACATGAACTAGAGCCATGTTTTATATTTAATATCAGAATAATTTCCAGGGGAATCTAAGATAAAATTGTAAAAATACAAAACCATAAAATATTAGGTGAAATCCAAGAAGAATTTAAAAATTAATTTTGAAATAAGGAAAGTTTTAAATGATAACATAAAAATACAAAAAACATACAAGAAGATATAAAACTGACCATAAATAAAGTGATAATATACACTACAAATCAGGAAATAATACTGCATCTTGTATTCCCAAACCAAATAGTAACCCTAGAGGACAGAGTAGAATTGATCCATAAAGCTTTCATGTGACAAATCTTTAAGGAAGCAGACTACCATATCTTTCTCCTGCAGAGCAGTTGGTGGATTTGAACCACCACACTTTTTGGTTAGCAGTCAAGCGCTTTGCCAAAGTGTAATCAAAGCACCTTCTTACATTTGTGGTGTTTGTTGTTTATGTGTTGAGGAGTCGGTTCCGACTCACAGTGACCCAGTACAGGGTTTCCTAGACTGTAAATCTTTATAGGAGCAGAAAGTCTCATCTTTCTCCTGTGGAACAGCTGGCAGTTTCAAACTGCTGACCTTGAGATTAGCAGCCCGACTCATAACCACTACGCTACCAGAGCTCCTTTCTTTTTTTAAAAAAGTTTTCAGTGTGATTTGAGTGAATGTTTACAGAGCAGATCATCAGTTTTACATTCAACAAATCATACACCTTGTTTCATTACAATGGTTATAATCCTTCCATGAACCATCAGTTTACAGCATTTCTCTCTATTCACTTTAGCTCTTTTTTTTTCTTTTTTCTTTAAACACTCAGGCATATATATAATAATTTAAACTACCAAAGGGCATATTCTGCGAGTCTGCCTCCTGGCTGCCAGCTCTCAATCCCTCTCTTTCCATGAATCTAGAGTCCTCAGCTGCTCCCTTTCTCCATGTCCCCATCTCTGCCTCCCTCTCTGGTATCTCTGCTTCTCTGGATAGGGTCCTGCATTCCGCTTGTGCTTTTCTCCCTTGATGGTACTAGGGTCCTCTGTTTCTGGACTGTAAGATTAACTACTCCCCCATTTTTGTTACAAAACTTCTACCTTTACAATTGTGACAGTCACAATTAGTCATGCTAACAATTACTCACTATTGAATCATAAGAACCGTATCCCCATCTCTTTTTATCAGCCCCATCTAGACAAGATGAAAACTATTCAGTGGGGACTTTATCTTCCCCCGCATACTCTTAGAGCTCCTTCCTTGTTTATATTACAGGTCAATATTCCTACCATATAAAAGTTTCTATAAATCAACAGGAAAAAGAACAGCCAAAGAAAAAATAGAGAAAACATAGTAATAGACAGTTCTTAGGAAAGGAATTACATGCAACTCTAAAACATATGAAAAGGCTAAATTACACATAATTCTTAAAACATACTAAAAGTTCCTTAAGCAGTCTGGTTTAATAAAGTCCATACAAAGATCACAGTGTAGCTGAATGCACTGTCAACTTAAAAAATCAAGATATATCACAGTTTATATAATATTTGATATAAAAGAAAAATCTAGTATTTGTTTATATTAATATATGAATAAAATACATCTAAAAGGATATTCAAGAAAGTAATCACAGAAGTTATCTCTAGAAAAGGAGATTGGGTGGCTGGGACACCTACCCTTTTGTGCCTTTATAATTTCAAAGATAAAAGGCATTAACTCATCATGAAATAAATATTAAAGAAGTGTGAAAACAGCATGGTTGATTCAATCTTGGCTGGAGGGGGTCAATGCAGTTTAGGTGCTGGTGGGAATGCTTAGCAAGAAGTCAGAGTGGCAGAAAATCCCAAGACCATCAAGATAGACCAGCTATAAGTGGAATGTGAGATGCCTACCTGGGAAAGCGGTAGCAGGAGAGCAGAGTAGCTATGGGTTTTCCTGCTCAAGGACAGAGTAAAGCTGAGTGTCCATGGGCAAGAAGCTGGCTTGCAGAATGTACCCTTTGGGCATTTACGGACTGGCTAAAGGAGCTTTATAACAGTTGCCTGAGCAGGGCAGAGGCCGAGGGGCCACAAGTCTGAAAGGCTGAAGAGTGAAGCGTGTCTGCAATATGGCAAAGAGGCATTCCTGATTGCAGGACTACTGCATTCTAAGTTGTTTCTGATGCTAAATTGTACCCTATTCACTTCCTTAATAAACACCATAATCACAGCCTAAAACCTGTGGTGGCCACAAGGGCAAACAGCTTCCCTGTGGAGAGGACTAGCTCCTTGCGCTTTCTTGTGGCGATGGAATCAACTGTAAAATCTGTTCTCTAAGGAATCCTCATAGAAGGGAAACAAACACTCTGCAGCCAACATTTTCTCTCTGATATGGTTGCCTTCATTTCATCCTAGTAAATAACTTTTCATCATAATAATCAAGCAAGAGGGAAATGACTCTCAGAGTGTATAACAAGTTGTGTACTTGTAGTTAATTTTAATTAACAAGTTCCGTTTTTGAATTGTTAATCTATATTCCCTTCATTTTAATTAGGACTAAAATGAAATTGATTTCAAAAGTTTCCCCTCCCTCCTCAATGAACTATTAAATATCAAGTGTCTTATGCAGAAGAAAATTAATTTATCCCATTCTTTACAGAGCTAAAGTCTTTTGTCTGCTAGAAGAAAGATCTTGTTATTCACGGCAACATCCCTTTTTGGTGCAAAAGACCACCTAAAAGAGACCACTTAATGAGCACTTATTGCAAAGTGAGAGGGTAGGAAAGCAAGTGGTTTGTGTTTGTGTTGTTAAGTGCCCTCGAGTCTGGTTCTGACCCATAGCGACCCTGTATAGGGTTTCTGAGGAGCGACTGGTGAGCTTGAACCACCGACCTTGCAGTTCAAATAGCTTTGCAGTCTGGCATATTAACCCACAGCATCACACCAGGGCTCCATGTAGTAGGAGTGAAAATTCAGCATGAAATTTCTACAGAAACTTCTTCAGGGAATTCCTACATAAATAATAGTAGGTATAAAGCTCTAACTTTCAAGCCATGAAGTCAAGTAATGTATTACATAGAAGAAAAGTTGGGGACTGAAAAAAAAAAAAAAGAGTTGTCAGTGTCGGGGTGGGAACTCCTGGCCAGCATGAGTCAGGATGATAGCAGGGCTGGGGAGAAATTCTCAACTGCTTTGGAATTCTGGGCTGAAGGACCTGGTATGAGTTCGCAGGATGCTAGGAGAAGAAGTGGATCTGGGAAGGTGTCATCCAGCCAATAAAGGATGACAAGATGCTGAGAAGAGGATATGCAAGTTTCTTAAAAATTGCAAACAAAAGTATGAGTATTTAGTGGTAATGAATCTTCAAGTCTGCAATTTATTCTCAAATGGTTCAAAACACAACAAAAGAAGTTACAACAAACCCTTTCTACAGAACATTCAATATAGACTTTAGTCTAAGCGAGGTGTGTGAGTAGGGTGGGGCTTCAAAAAGTTCATGGAAAGTTGGAATGAAAAGATAACAGAATTTTTCTATGAATGTTTTGAAGTTATATTATATGAGATAAGCATAGGAAGAAAAGACAAATGTAGTTTCAAAACAACTGGAGAATCTAGATGAAGGATACTTTGAACAAAGCTTGCAACTTCTGAGTTTGATATTACTTCAATATTAAACATAAAAAAAGCATGGTTAATTAAAGTATCCACTTCTTTAAAAAAAAATTCAAATGAACATTTTATTTTAAAATTATGTAACCATGGCCTCTGAATATTTTAAGTTTGTAGAGTACTTTTATCTTAATTTATATTATTTATCACCTGTAAGCAAAATCCACATAAACAGCATAATTAAAAATATCACCTGCCCAATAGCTGAGAGAGTTTTAGCATAATGGTTAATAATAATAGGTAAGTAATAGACTAATATTTAACAGAGTATGTTGAAGGAGGGCTGGGTGGGGTGGATTGTTTTAACATTCAAAAATCTTCTGAGTATTTCTATTTATAGATAATATATTCAAAAGCACTAGGTAAGTTTAATATGTGTAAGTATTTAAACATCATAATGACCCAGTATAGGGTTTCCAAGGAGCAACTTGTGGTTAGACCACTGCTTATCTGTACAGCGCCAGACCAAGACTCCACTAACAGGATGTTGTGGTTGTTGCTGTTAAGTGCCGTGGAGTTGACTCTGACCCATAGATACCCTGTATAGGGTTTCCAAGGAGCAGCTGGTGAGTTTGAATGCCGACCTTGCAGTTTAAATGGCTTTGCAGTCTGGAGCATTAACCCACAGCACCACACCAGGACTCCCCACTAACAGGATGTTGTTGTTGTTAAGTGCTGTTGAGTAGATTCTGACCCATAGCGATCCTGTATATGGTTTCCAAGGACAAGCTAGTGAGCTTGAACCACTGACCTTGCAGTTCAAATAACTTCACAGTGTGACACATTAGCCCACAGCACCACACCAGGACTCCACTAACAGGATAGTAAAGCATTAATCTCTTTGGCAACAATACAATTTCTATGCATATGCCTACTAATTATATTATAAAGATCCAAGGGATAAACAAGGTATTAGTTTGTAGCACAATTACAAACACTCATATGCCAAACATTTAAAATGAAATTAATAATCTAAAAATTAGTACAAAATCTGGATCAAATAAAACAGTTTAGATAAACATTTCAAGACTTCCTGTATACCCATCAGCAGAAAGCAGTCTGATACATTACCATCAGAGAATGAGACTTAAAACATGTCTGATAATGAGTATGCAGTGATGATAATTATATCATTTGCATAATGTTTCTGAATGACACAAGTAGCCACTTCCTCTTAAAAGAAAAACTGTTTCTGGCCGCAGACTATTGAACAATACATTCTTACAATACTCTATCTGGAAAAGAGCTTCTGGATGGAAAGATAGTATCAGAATCAACCCTTTCATTTAAGATCCTTATTTTTATTTTTAAAGGTATATGATTCACTGAACTTTTAAATTATTGTTGTTATTGTTGTTATTAAGTGCCATCTACTCAGTTCTGGATCTGAGTGACCCTAAGAGCAGTTTGTGGGTTTGAACCGCTGACCTTGCAGCTCAAACTGACTTTGTAATCCAACACATTATCCTGCAGCATCACACCAGGACAAGACAGGAATGAGCATGACTAAGAAGTGAAGAAGTGTATGCCAAAGAACTGACTCGTACCTTTTTTATCTGTATTTCTTCGGAGCAGTTTGTCCACCTGAGAAATGGCCTCTTCCCAGCAATTGTTACTTGCTTGTACATGGGGCTGAATCAACTTTAATTTCTGTTCTAAGATTTGATAAGTTTCTGACACTAGTTCTTGTGTTTCTTTAGTACAAACAAGCTTTTCAAGTTCATCTTCAAGAATTATTACCCTGCATAATGAAGTAAAACAAAAACAGACTTCTAAAATACAAACTGAAAAGTTTTAAACAAGGCTTGTTTAAAAAATAAGCTTGTAAGAAACATCATACATTTACTCAACAAATATTTCTTGCACACACAGTAGGATTTTTAGAGCTGAGAAGGTAAATTAAACTACTTATCAACCAACTTACAACCTAGCCTGGGAAGTTATACATCTATATACATAAGATGACCAGAGTCCTGGTGTGGTGCTGTGGCTAATGTACTGGACTGCAAAGTCAATGGTTCAAGCTCACAAGCTGCTCCTCGGAAACCCTGTACAGGGTCACTATGGATCAGAACTGATTCGACAGCACTTAACAACAGCAACATACACAAGATATATAATACCACAAATATGACTAAAAGTTTATTTCCATTTTGCAGATGAAGAATCATGTCTAGAGTTTAAGAAACTTCCCTGACATTACACAGCTGGTAAGTTGTGAAGCTGGGTTGAATCTAGGCGCATAAGGGTAATGCCAGAGAGATATAGTCTATATGAGAATTCAGATGGTGGGAAGTTACTATGAATGATGGGTACAGACAGGGAAGTGGTACAGAAGAGATACTTTTAAGGTAACCTTGGAGAGCAGATAAAATGTGTGCATGTTCTAAAAAGATGAGGAAGGACTTTCTAGATGAAACATTAGAAAAGGTATTTATACTGCTTGGCTGCTCTTAAGGACAGGAGTAATCAGGAAGGTGGATGTGAAGAGTGGTTAGAGGAATTTAATGAGCTGATACGATTACAGTTGGTAAGCTTGAGCCTGGACACTGGACAAAAAATGAGAGGGCCAGGGTAGCAGTCAATTTTGTAAGATAAGAAAATAGGTGAAAAGGATTTATGGTGCTGGTTGTGTACCGTGGAGTCGGTCCGGACTCAGAGCGAACCTGTACACAGTTTCTGAGGCTGTAAATCTTTACGAGAGCAGAAAGCCTCATCTTTCTCCCACAGAACAGCTGGTAGTTTCGAACTGCTGACCTTAAGGTTCGCAGCCCGATTCGTAACCACTACACTACCAGAACTCCTTAAAGGACTTACAGTTATGATAAAATAAAAATGCTATCATATTGGAATAAGGAAAGGTCTGATATGTAAGGATAAGAAAGTAGGATCAGAAAGGCATTTAAAGAAGGTTATTTCTGTTGATGAGTTAAGGTTAGAAAAGCAGATTCTAGTCAGGTTACAACAAACCCTTTCTACAGAACATTCAATATAGACTTTAGTCTAAGCTAGGCGTGTGAGTAGGGTGGGGCTTCAAAAAGTCCATGGAAAGTTGGGATTCAAAGATAATGGAATGTTTCTGTGAATGCTTTGAAGTCCCCTTATGTTATATGAGGATCAGTCAAAACATATTGCCACTACGGTTCCAGTTCATACATGCATGGGTTCATTCTAAACAAAACATGTTTAAATATATCTCTGTAATCAGTGGAGGGCTGCCGACAAATCTCTCAGTAATACATTTATCTTAGTCTTATTGGTGGTGGTGGTGGTGTGCCATGGAGTCGGAACCAACTCATAGTGACCTTGTACAGGGTTTCCGAGGCTATAAATCTTGACGGGAGCAGAAAGCCTCATCTTTCTCCTGCAGAATAGCTGGTAGTTTCAAACTGCTGACCTTAAGGTTCGCAGCCTGATTCGTAACTACTATGCTACCAGAGCTCCTTTAGTCTTGTTGTTGTTGGTGGTTATGTGCTGTGGAGTCAGAACTGACTCATAGTGACCCTGTACAGGGTTTCCGAGGCTATAAATCTTTACGGGAGCAGAACGCCTCATCTTTCTCCAGCGGAACAGCTGGTAGTTTCGAACTGCTGACCTTAGAGTTCGCAGACCGATTCATAACCACTATGCTACCAAAGCTCCTTGTTAGGATGCCCTTAAAAAAGAAAAAAAAAAAAGTCCAACCAAAGGTTGCAGGGAGGACTTTTTCCCCTGCTAATGTACTTGCCCTTTCTTTGAGGGTAGCAAGGGCTCTCCTATGAGAATTTCATTGGGAACCCTCAGCCCTGATCTTCCCGTCAGACTTTTTTATTTCCCAAACTCAAAAAGCATTTCAGAGTAACACAATGAGGATGGCAGTGTTGGCATTTTCAATCATAGTCCTTTGAAATGCTCAACATTAAGTGCCATCAAATGGATTCTGATATACAGGGTTTCCAAGGAGCAGCTGGAAGGTTTGAACCTGCTCAATATGTGTTTTGAAGCCCAGTGCTTATCTTAAAGCACCACACAGGAGTTTGGGATGTTGTTGTTGTTAAGTGTTGTATTTTGATATTTTTGTTTAATACAGGTTTCTATGATTTTGTAGCAATATTTTTTATTTACCTTTATACTTCAAAACTAGTGAATTTTCGACCAAGAAAGCAAATATATGCCTCAGTTAGATTAGTAGGGAGAATAGTTGAGCCCTGAGGCACTAATTCAGATACGGGACAATACCATCCTGCACTAACACAGTGAGAGTGGAAACAACAAAGGGGACAGGGCAAAGGAAGGCGTGAAACAGGAAAAGAGGGTTTTGATATATGAAATAAAACAGTGTTTAGGTAATGCTTTGAAAAGTGATCTGATGGTTTGTGACTGGTAGATTCTCTAGATGGGATATTTAGAAAAGTGGCTGCTGCTGCTGCTGTTACGTGCTGCCGAGTCAGTTCTGACCCACAGCGACCCTGTATAGGGTTTCCAAGGAGCAGCTGCTGAGCTTGAACCACTAGCCTTGGGGTTCAAACCACTTTGCAGTCTAGTGCACTAACCCACAGTGCCACACTAGAAAAGTGACACATAGTAGCTTATGAGGGGGCTTCACAAAGTTCATGGAAAAATTCCATTATCTCTCAATTCCATTTTTCCACAAACTTTTTGAAGCTCCCTCATTTTTCATATTGAAAAATATCAAATATTTCAATATGAAAAATACTTCTCATGTAAAATACACAATCTCTGCCCAAAGAAAGAGTCACTTTTCTTCATTTTCACATCCATCCAGTGGAGTGCTTTTCCTTCCCTGAGATGTCTTCGATGATTCCTAATACACTCCAAACTGCCTTGAATAGTACTGATAGTATTGCCCCAAAATAGACACTTCGGCTTTGCTCAATACAGTCTTTCTACTGAAAGCTTGCTGAATCTCATGATCATTCTACCTTTGCACATACTCAAGTGGAGGGAGATTATCTTATTTCCCATATTCCCTGCGGGCGACTGGGCTAACAGTCAGGTAAGCCTTCACCTGCTTCCTTATAACAGCAACTATCGACCACTGGAACGTCCCTTCCTCATAGTTTCTTATCTTCCGTATGCCTTAACCTTTATATCAGGCTTATATCTTAACTGATCAACAAAAATGTACTTTTAAAAATGCCTTTCTGACCTTAATACCCTATCCTTTCATATCATACCTTTTTTTACTCCAGCAAACTAGCATTTTGATTTTATAGCAACTGCAAGCCCTTTTGACCTACCATCTTACAAATTGAGTGTTGCCCTTCCCCTCTCACTTTTTGTTCAGTGTCCAGGTTCAATTATTATCAGCTCATTAAATTCTTCTAACTATTCTTCACATCTATCTTCCCAGCTGCTAACCACTCATTTTCTCCACCCTACAAGATAAGGAAGGCTTTTTGCTCCCCAAAAGATTTGCAGCCCTGGAAGCGCTATAAATCGGGTCTGACTGAGCAGCACCACCACCACCGCTGTGAGTGTGTGTTACCAAAAACTCTCACCAGAAATGATTCAGTTTTAAACTCAAAATTGCTTTATAAAAAATCCTTCATGTGGAAATTTATGAAAAGAATATTTTCAACAGATAAAGGTCTACCAGAGTAAAACATAATATACTGAGAATTAGGGCAGATTATCAACAAATATAAACTAAGACTCTACATTTTAATATTTAATCAGGGTCACAGAGTTTGTCCTGTGCTACAGATAAATGTCCAAATCTGTTGCAATTTATGAGGAAAAATAGCAATATACACTGTTCAATTATGTATAACACCTCTTATAATTTACTATTCTAATGCTGACAGATGATTCTCTCAGACAGAAGGTTCCAATTTAAGAGACCTACTTTAAGGATGCTAAAAGAAGCTCATTCTTTTTTGAAAAAAATTATTTTAATTTTTGGTGAAAACATGCACAGTAAAATAGACCCAATTTCTACATTCATAATTCAGTGATGTTCATTATATTAAGTTGTGCAACCATTCTCAGCATTCTTTTCAAAATGACTTCCTAACAGTGTGTATGTACCATAACATAAGCATCCTGCCCCCTCAAGTTTCTCATCTAACCTTTCATGCTACTGTGGTCAATTTCATCCCACACAGATAATTTGTTAAAACAGCATAATGCTTAAGGCAGACATAAGCTTCTAGTTTAGCCAAACCACAGTTTGGCTGAAAGGAGACTTCAGGCATAGTTTTTGTTTAAGATTTAGAGTTTAATCAGGGCTTTGAATTTGTTTACCCCCCCTGCTGAGAATCTGCATTTCCACTCTAGATATACTGAATTAAACTCTACATTTTAATGGGGTAGCCACACTAACCACCTGGGGATTCTAAATAGCTTTCTAAGTAGAAACTAGGAAAAGTTAAATCATAATGGCTTCTATTATACATACTGGAGTTCTGGTGTGGCACTATGGGTTAATGTGCTGGACTGCAAGGTTGGTTTGAATCTCAAGGTCGGTGGTTCAAGCTTATCAGCTGCTCCTTGGAAACCCTTTACAAGGGTTGCTATGAGTTGGAACCAACTCAACAGCACTTAACAACAACAACGTTATACATACTATACTTACAGTGGTTGTTGTTAAGTGCCTAGTCAGTCAGACTCAAGGTGACCCTGTATAGTAGCTAGTGGGCTTGAACTGCTAAGCTTTCAGTTAGTAGCCCAGTGCTTATCCTACAGCACCACATCAGGACTTCATAATTATAGTACTTCCAAATAATTGCTGTATTCATGGCTATAAACCTTCCTTCATGTTGAATGTTTCACAATTTTGCTTTTTTCTTTCTGGCTAGGACATAAGCCAACAACCACAATGGTATAAGAATGAAGCTTGCTAACCATGGGGACATTTCCTTATATGGCTTCTAAACTTACTCATTCAGTAATGCTTTTAGATGGAGCTGTAAGCTGCGTACTGCTGTGTGAACGTTATTCAGTTCTCTTGACTTCTGCTGGGTTTTGGATAAGCGCTGGGGAACAGACTGGTGTTGAGTCTCATAGTACCGATAGAACTCATAGCTGCGCTTTAGCTCTTCCAAACAGGCAGAGTGAGCACGAGGTAGACCTTGAGTCACATCAGATAAAATACGATGAGGCAAAACTGCTGGAGTAAGTAAGGGTCCAGGAGGTGAATTTGCTGTAGAAAGTAACAGTGCTAATCGTCGGAAGAACTCTGAACTCTGCGCCACCCAGAGTTGGAACAAAACCTTTAACAAAGAGAGCAAGGGGTGGGAGAAGAGACCAGATCAACAAAATATATTGGTCAACATTCAAAACAAACTAAAAATGTGTTTATCTTAGTTTCTGGTTCAAATCTTTTACTGTATCCTAACTAATTAAAAGAGCGGGGCTTGTACTAATGCTAAAGATTTGCCAAAAATGTTATACCAAAACACCAGCCAAGAACATTATGTCAAATTATGAATTAATGGAATGAGGGAAGTGGTGGTCCCAATATATTGGTAATATATTATTGTTAGGGGCTCTCGAGGTGGTTCCGACTAAGAGACCTATGTATGCACAAAGGAATGAAATATTACCTGGTCCTGTGCCATCTTCACAATTGTTATGTTTGATCCCAATGTTGCTGCTATTGTGACAATTACTCTCATTGAGGGTCTTCCTCTTTTTCACTGATCCTCGACTTTACCAAGCATGATGTCCTTTTCCAGGGACTGGTCCCTCCTGATAACATACCCAAAGTATGTGAGACAAAAATCTCACCATCCTTGCAGCAGAGGAACATTCTGGCTGTACTTCTTCCAAAACAGATTTGTTTATTCTTCTGGCAGTCCATGGTACTTTCAATATTCTTCTCTAAAAATATTATTCAAATGCATCAATTCTTCTCTTGTCTTCCTTATTCACTATCTAGCTTTTACATGCATATGAGGTAACTGAAAATATCATGACTTCGGTCAGAGTACACTTTAGTCCTCAAAGTGACATTTTTGCTCTGTAACACTTTAAAGAGATCTTTTACAGCAGATTTGCCCAATGCAGCATGTCTTAACTGCTGCTTCCGTGATCATTGATTGTGGATCCAAGTAAAACGAAATCCTTTACAACTTTAATTTTTTCTCTGTTTATTATGATGTTGTTTATTGGTCCATTTGTGGGAATTTGTGATTACACTGAATTGTAATCTGTACTGAAGGCTATATTCTTTGATTCTCATCAAGTCCTTTTTGCTTCCAACAAATAAAGTTGTGTCATCTACATATTGCAAATTGTTGACCAGCCTTTCTCCCACATGCCTTCTTCTTCATTTAATCCAGTTTCTCAGATTATTTGCTTAGCATACAGACTGAATAAGAATGGTGAAAGGATACAACTCTGATGTACATCTTTCCTGTTTTAAACCACTCAACATTTTATCATTCTATTTGAATGGCTACTTCTTGCTCTATGTACACGTTCCATATGAGCACAATTAAGTGTTATGGAATTCTCATTCTTTGTAATTTTTTTTTATCCTACAGTGCCACCCCAGGACACCAGAAAGATGTCTACTTGTGTTTTATTGACTAGGCCAAATAAAACACAAGTAGACATCTTCTGGAATCCTGGGGTGGCACTGTAGGATAAATAAACATAAGTAGAAATCTATCTGGAGTCCAGCTGTGATACTGTAGGATAAGCACGGGACTGCTAACCACAAGGTTGGTGGTTCAAACCTACCAGAAACTTCTTGGAAACACTATGTTGTTTTTGATAAGTGTCAGAGAGCAGGTTCTGACTCACAGTGACCCTGTATAGGATTTCCATGGAGCAACTGGTAGGTCTGAACCACCAACCCTGCATTCAACAGTCTAGTGCTTATCCTACAGCACCACAGGTTGTAACCGACTTATGGCACTTAACCAAAACAACAAATATCTTTCTGGTATTCTCTAATTTCAGTCAATATCATCTGACATCAGCTATGGTATCCTTCATTCCACATTCTCCTCTGAATCTGGCTTGAATTTCTAGCAGGTCCCTGTCAAGATTCTGCTGCAACAGTTTTTTAATTACTGTCAGCAAAATTTGACTTGGGTGTGATATTAATGCATTTCTGCATTCTGTTGGGTCACCTTTCTTTGGAATGGGCACAGTATAAATCTTTCCAGTCAGTTGGCTAGGTAGTTGTTTTCCAAATTTCTTGGCATAGAAAAGTGAGTTCACCTGTAGTAATGTATCAGTTTGTTACTACATTTTAATTTGTATTCCATCAATTCCTGGAGTTTTGTTTTTTGCCAGTGCCTTCAGTGCAACTTGAAATGCTTCCTTCAATACCAGTATGTAGTTTAATAAAATTCTACCCCAGGAGAGAAGTGTTAGTAGAACTGTACATATCTACTACATGTGAATCCTCCTTCCTTCATTAATAAAATAATTTTACACGTAGAAGACACTAGTATGACTATTGTTGTTGTTAAGTGCTGAGTTCTGACTCAGCAACCCCATATAGGGTTTCCGAGGAGCAGCTGGTGGACTTGAACTGCTGACCTTGTGGTTAGCAGTCCAGTCCTACAATGCCACTTCAGGACTCCGGAGGTACCACTGATGAGCCTACATAAATCCAAAGAAATGTGTCATTGATGGCTGCAGAAAAAGATGTTTCCATACACTCTTGAATATTTTCCTTCAGTTATTTCAGTGATATTGAAGGGATACATTTGTTTATTCAACAAATATTGATTATCTACTTCGTGCCAGACTCTGTGCTAAAGTGCTGAAGACATATAACAACAAACAAAACAGATGACAGTTTTACCCTCCTGAAATCTATATTTTAGTTGGAGAGATAGAAAAATATATAAGTAGGTTTGGTGGTTGGCGGTTATGTGCTGTGGAGTCAGTTCCGACTCATAGCAGACCTGTACAGGGTTTCTGAGGCTGTAAATCTTGACGGGAGCAGAAAGCCTCATCTTTTCCCCACGGAACAGCTGGCAGTTTGTAGTAATATCATGTTACTCAAGATTATGAGAGAAAAATAAGTATAAGGTGATAGTAAAGGAGACAACCTGGAGGAGGAGGAGGAGGACTTATTTTGATTTGTATTTAAAAAGAATAATTCAGTGCTGGCAGAACTGGAAAGCGATATGCAAAAGATTGAAACTAGACCTTCACCTCACACCTTATACAAAAACTAACTCAACATGGATTAAAGACCTAAATGTAAATCCCAGAATTATGAAGGCCATCAATGGAAAAATAGGGACAAATGTGAGGGCACTAATTCAGGGAATATACAGACTACTAAACATTTTGAAAACCACACAAACAAAAGCAGACAAAATAGATGATTGGGACATACTAAAAATTTTAAACTTATGTGCATCAAAAGACTTCACCAAAGAGTAAAAGGGAACACACAGAATGGGAAACAAATCTTTTGCAATGACACATCAGACAAGGGACTCATTTCTAAAATACATAGGAAACTACAACACCTCTGTAAGAAAAAGACAAATAACCCAATTTAAAAATGAGCACAGGACATGATCAGACACTTCACCAAGGAAGAGATCCAGGCAGCTAACAAACATATGAAGAAATGTTCACTACCACTAGCCATTGTTGTTGTTGTTATGTGCTGTGAAGTCATTTCCGACTCATAGCGACCCTGTACAGGCTGTAAATCTTTACAGGAGCAGAAAGCCTCATCTTTCTCCCGTGGA
>NW_006408692.1:3169074-3190827 GCF_000296735.1 Chrysochloris asiatica | reverse complement strand
CTGGCTTACAAGCTTTCAAGAGGGAGCCTAGATCCAGAGGGTGTGGAGGAAGATAGAATCTCCACTGAGTAGTATCCAATCTGTCTGGCAGAGGCTGATAAAAGGAGCTGTGGATAGGTATCTTGTGATACAATAGTGAATAATTGTTATCAGGACTGACTGTGAGGCTTGGAAATGTAAAGGTAGACGTTTTGTAGCAAAAGGATTGGAGTGATTGACTTTGCAGTTTAGGAGTGCAGGTCCTGAGACCATCAAGGGAGAAGAGCGATGAGGGGGACCCTACCCAGAGAAGTAGTGACACCAGAGATAGAGGCAGAGCCAATGATGTGGAGAGGTGGAGCAGCTGTGGACTTTAGACCCAGAGAGGTAGAGGGCTGTGTGCTGATGACCAGGGGGCAGGCTTGCAGGATATACCCTTTGGTTGGCTGATGATGCATGGAGGGGATTGTAACCATGGCAATGAAACGATACACGATAGGATGAATGTAATGCTAATGTTCTCCCATGTAAACTATCATATAATTCACAATAAAACATTAAAAAAAAAAACAAAAACAAAAAAAAGAGGATAATTCAGGCAACCTGGGTGGGATGGGGAGAGCAGCAACTCTAGTACTCTGGGACAGATAATGGTAGCTTACGTAATATGAAGATATTAATACACACCAAAATCCAACAGTGTGGTGATGGGAAGAACTATTTCTAGTACTGTAGAAAGTTTAGGCTTTAAAAGAAAGTTAGAAGTAAAAGGTAGCATTAATTCTTCTTTTGGTAAAAATAAAGGACTGAGTTGACGTCTTCTAGGAGAAAGGTGGGTTAACAAATAGTCAATGAATGACACATGGCCATAGAAATAACCTACCAATGTTCAGGGTTCATTGGTTGGACATGTTTGATCCTAAGCTTTCTAGTATAAAATACATTGAATGTGGAAGTTGGGAAAAGATGGCAGAGTAGGCAGATGTACTGAGCAGACCTTCTGCAACAAAGATGTGAGAACAAGTAAAATAGATACAGATGGTGATCCTGGAACCCTGAGCTTCAAAAGATAGGATGGAGATAAACTGAGTGCTGACAGGAAGGCAAAGCTGAACAAGAGCAGTGAGAGAGAAGAAAAACAGGCAGGCTATCAGCTGGCATGGAGTGGAGCGACCCTCTTGAGCTTTTGCAAGCTGCTACCAATACAGTGGCTTGTGGGCATAGGGTTGGGTTGTAAGAGGGAGAGAGGGGGTGCAGTTCTTCCATGTTCTCTTGTCTTCCTGGCAGTGAGGGTATGGCCAGTCCTGCTATCCTAACATGGCAGCCACTGGCACCACTCCAGCGCAGTCACTCCCTGGGGTCCTTGGAGTTGTGTGAACTCATTCTGAACTACACTGCACAGTGAACTGCCAACTGTGTTCAAACTGCCAATCCCTATCACATCCACCAGGAGACAGGAGTTGAGTGCCTAAAAACACACCAACTTACAATCATCAATTAAATATAAATTGTTGTTGTTGTTGTTAGGTGCCGATGAGTCAGTGTCGACCCAAAGCGACCTTGTATAGGGTTTCCAAGGAGCAGCTGGTGAGCTTGAGCCGCCGACACCACAATTTCTCGGAGCAAACAGACAGTTTCAGCTTACACAAAGAAACATGACAGTGTGCCTCAAAAAGTGACCAAAATATAGAGTCAGAAAATATAATACCAGAAATATATTCAGTGTTATTTGATAAGGAATTTAAAAGAATGCTATTTAGGTACCTTTAACAAACTGACAGAAAGATGGATGAAAGCCAGGAAGAATTCAGGAACAAAGGGACAAAATAAAAACCATACAAAAAGAGCAATTAGAAAGCCAGAAGATTAATACTAAGACTTGAGAAACAGAGAATACACAGAAATGGCAAAGAAGTAAATTGAATTAATGGAAGACATTATCAGTGAGCCTGAAGACAAATCTCTCAATACTCACCTACAAGAGGGACAATTAGAAAAAAGAATAAAAAGATCCAAAGAAAGTCTAAGATTTATGTGGAGGACCCTCAAGAGGAATACCTTTCATGTAATTGGAATTCCAGAACAGGAAGACACAAATAAAACCACAGAGAAAACTGTCTAAGAGTTGCTGGAAGAAAATTTGCCTAACATCATGAAAGATAAGAATATAGTCATTCAGGAAGTTAAATGAACTCTAAAAAGGATAGACACCAAAAGAAAATCACATATTATAATAAAACATTTCAAAACCAAAGACAAAAACTCCCGAGAGCATCTCAGGAAAAGTGACACGTTACTTATAAAGGAGAACTACTAAGCCTAAGCTCTGATTACTCAGCAGAACCCATACAGGCAAAAAGACACATGGAATGACACATATAAAACTCTGCAAGAAAAAACTGCCAAGAATGATTGTTGTTGTTGTTAAGTGCCGTCGAGTCGGTTCCGACCCATAGCGACCCTGTACAGGGTTTCCAAGGGTGTAAATCCTTACGGGAGTAGAAAGCCTCATCTTTCTCCTGCGGAGCAGCTGGTAGTTTCGAACCGCTGACCTTAAGGTTCACAGCCCGATTCGTAACCACTATGCCAAGAATCATATACATCAAAAATTAAGGCAAAATTAGGACATTTCCAAATAAACAGAAATTAAAAGAATTTGCCCAAGCCAACCTTAAAAAAAATACTAAAGGGAGTTCTTTGGACAGAGAATTAAAATAGCAGATATCAAACCGAGACTAACATACATGACAATATCACCCTGAATTCAACCCAGATATGGAAGTATTCAAAGTAAAACAAATTTGCAAGACTGAAAATAGGAAACTGGAGATACTAGCTTGCAACAACAAAAAAATGTAAAGTAGGAAAAGAGAATAATTTAGCTATAGAATTCCCAAATGAAGGGGAAAATCAAGTAGATTTCAAGAAAAAATAAATTAAAAATTCACCTTAACCGTAACCCTAAAACTAGACCAAGCCTTACTCCTAGCCCTAGCCCCACTCCTACCCTGAACATTAACCCTAGTCCTAACCATAACCCTAAAACTAACTGAAGTCCTAGGCCTTGCCTAGACCTAGCCACAGTCCTAAAGGGAGTTCTTTGGACAGAGAAATAACATTAGCAGACATGAAACTGACACTCCTTACTCTGAATACCCACCCCCAAAAGTATACACTGAATGTGTTTGTAGTTAATGGCAATAAGTACTCTTAAAAATAGAGTTAGATACAAAATTCTAACGTAAGAGTTTCAGTAAAATCATCACCAAACTATTCTAGGCATATTTTACTACAAATATACGAGTTACTGGTCTGTACAGAAGTAATGGCCAGATTCATTACTTATCTCTCTGAAAGCAATAGCATTTAAGTACTACCAAAATAGGGAGCCTTTATTAGAATAGTAACAACATTTAGTACTTCCCTTCTACAAATAGATTACCTTCAATGCAGGTAGGCTGAAGCCATCTGTAAGGTTATGAGCTTCCTCTTCTGAAACTTGCTCATCACTAAGTCCAAGGCCCAGCTCCTTAAAAGGCACCACACAGATGTAGTTGGTTACATTATCACTCTCAGAGTTCAGGGGGTAGGTTAAATTAGGTTAAGGCAATCAACAAAGACCTTTTATAGAAGTAAAACTGTTCAAAATTGCATTGAATAATCACTATTGTAAACTTTTATTGGAGGTTCCTGTTTTGTTTTTTAAACAGATCTAAGCTCTAGTATCGTGCTGTAGGTTAAGCACCACACTGGTAACCACAAGATTGGACATTCAAACTCACCAGCCATTCTCAGAAACCCTATATAGTTGGAACCGACTCTGTGGCACACAACAACAATTTTAAGATCTAATACATTAAGTAACAACTCAGCTATCTTACAGAATACTTACAGGATATTTTTATATTTAAAGGATTAATAGTTCAACTCTTCAGAAGTATCCGAGTGCTAATTCAGTGCTTTGTGATCACACCCGTTTGAGGCTGTATTTTGTGTATTTTCTTATGTCATGGCTCAGAACATTACTGTGCTACAGTGAATCCTTCGCTTGTCCTTCTCATCTGCATAGTGCAGGACAGCATTAGTCAGACAGTATCTGAAATGCACAGACTGCTGTTGGAAGTAGCACTAAACCTACCTAGGTTTCTTGACATAGACTATTGTTTGTTTCCTCTTTCCTATTTTTTATGGTCATCTGTCAATATCATAACAAGCTTATTTTTTTCCCCTTTAATTTGTTTTTGTAAAGAATTATGTCCATAAAATATTTGATACTGAGCCATCCTTGTATATCTAGTATATACCTATTTGGTCAAATTATGATAATTTATGAAACAGTATTAAATGTATAGTCTACATAAATGTTTTGCATCTCCATATATGTGATTGGTCTATCGTGTTTATTTTTTTGTAATACAAAAAAGTATTGGAACTGGGATTATACTATTTATATCAATAAGATAATATAGGGGAGCTTTATAACCATTTCCATGGTGTGAAATAGCTTTTTAAAAAACTATAAGAAATCATCTGGCTGTGGTAATTTCAATTTTCTTTACTCATTTAGCTTTTGAAAAGGTTCAAACGTAATGAACTTATATTAAGGGTACAGTAAAGGCTATTTCCTAGTCCTAACCCGTTCTCACCTAGTCTCCTATCTGAAGGCAAAGGCAATCACTGCTACATTTTATACACATATAAAAGCAAATCCAACTATAAATATGGATTTATATGGAAATATGTATATATATACACACACACACAAAATTGTTAAGTACTGTTGAGTCGGTTCCGACTAATAGCGGCCCTGTACAAGGATTCCAAAGAGCAGCTGGTAGGTTTGCACTGCTGACCTTGTGATTTGCAGTCCAGTGCTAATCCTACAGTGCCACATGGGATTTCACATACCCACACACATGCACAAACACACATACATATCCTCCTATACACATACAAAAATTTCGTGGGAAATGTAATGAAAAGATCATGGAATTTCTCCATAAACTTTTCCAAGCCTTCCCATATATGTTGCTGTTAACAGTCGTCACCAAGTGGCTTTTGACTCATTGTAACCCCACAAGTGCAGAGTAGAACTGCTCCACCGGGTTTTCAAGGTTGTGACCTTTCAGAAGATCTCCAAGCCTGTCTGCCTAGGTGCCTCTGTGTGTGTTCAAACCACCACTCTTTTGACTAATATTCAAGAAATTAACAATTTACACCACACAGGAACTATTTTATACATATATATGCTGCTGTTGGTGTTAAGTGTCATCAAGTAGGTTCCGACTCATAGTGACACTGTAAAGGGTTTTCGAGGAGCAGATGGTGGGTTTTGAACTGCCACCCTGCTGTTCAAAGGGACCTTGTGATCCAATGCTTATCCTACCGTGCCACACCAGGACTCCTTTTAAATACAAATAGAAGTAGTTTGCTTTTTTTCCCCCCAACTAACAATTTAGAAATCATTCCACACAGTATGTCAAGAATTTTATCACTTCTGTTTAAAGCTGCATATTTTCTATACTATGTCCAAAATCTATAAATTTTTCATTTTCTTTCTGGGTCAGTTTTAGAGATTTATATTTTAATAGGAAAATGATCCATTTCCCCTACATTTTCAAAGTTGCTACCATACAACTGCATATTCGATTTCCTTATAATTATTTGTATTTCTTCCACATTTATGGTTATAAATCTATTATCATTAATTTTTTCCATATTTTTTTTCTTTTTACTTTTACCAGGCTTAACCAAAACCAAATTCACTGTCATTAACCCTATAGGATAGCTCAGAGTTACTCCACAGGGTTTCGGCTGCAATCTTTAAGGAAGCAGACTGCCACATCTTTATCACTTGGAGCAGCTGGTGAGTTCAAGCCACTGACCTTTCGGTTAGCAGCCTAGTGCTTAACCACTGTGCCACCAGGGCTCCTTAATATGTAGCAAGAGGGTAATCTTAAGAAGGTACCTATTTTATTAGACTTTTCAAAGACTAGTAAATAAACAAACAAGCTTCAACTCCTTAGGCCTCTTGTGTGAAGAATATAATCAGGCCCCTGCCTTCCTCTGAACATCATCTCCTACTCTACTCTCTAATTTACTGTGCTACAGCCATAACAGCCTTCTATCTATATTTTAATCAGGCAAAACGCATGCCTGGCCCAAGATCTTTATACTTGCTAGTCCATCCAACTGAATCACTTTCCCAGATCTTTGCCATTTAGATCCCAATTTAAATGTCACCCTCTCAAAGAGGACTTCCTCTACCATCCAATCAAAAGGAGCACCCTATCCATCATTTGTATCCTGAATTTTGTATTATCTGAAACTTTCATCTCTCTACTTTTTACTGATTATTTCTCTCAATCACTAGAAGGTAAGCTTGATGAGAACCAGGATCCTGTCTGTCTTGTTCACTGCTCCTTGAGTTATGGTTGAACCACTAACCTTGCAGGTAGCAGTCCAATACTTATCCAACAGCGTCACGCCAGGACTCCGTTCACTGCTTGATTCTCACTATTTAGAAAAATGACTAGTACAGTGCATTCATACAATCTGCAATCTTTGTGATGACGCTAGTCTCTCTCAATTCCCTGCCAACCCCTCACTTAACTATGCTATTGTTAAGTGTCACTGAATCACTTCTGAGTCACAGCGACCCTGTATAGGGTTTCCAAGAAATTTGAACCAGCCTTGTGGTTCAAACCAACCATTACGTTGAGAGCTTATCCTATGGTGCCACACCAGCTCCATGAAACAGGGTCATAACTAGTTTGTTTACCACCGATCATCTAATGCCTAGTATATTGCCTGGCACTGAGGTTATGTTAAATATCTATTCACTGTACTTGTAGTTCACATGCCACACTGCTCACCTCCATATCTCTGTATATTTTTTTGCTTACTTAGACCTGCTATGCTGGATTACATTCATATTGTTCTATGAATATTATCAGTCCCTGTGTGGCACAGTTAACACAGGACTCTGAAGGTTGGTGGTTTGAAAACTTTAAAGAGCAGCTCTACTCTGTAACACTTGGGACAGCCATGAATTGGAATCAATTAGAAGGTTTTTATTTTTTTATGCATAGTATCTATTGACCACGCTCAAATAAAACTTTAACAATAGGCAGTAAACCTTTTCACTGTGTATTCCTAGCACCTAGAAGAGTGGCTGCCATGAGCAAGGAGATATGTAGGGCACTGGGATAATTGAAAAGTTCTTGAGTAAAATTAAAACACTCTCTATTTCCAAAGAGGTACAAATGTATAGAAAATGTTTTAAGTCATAGTCATATAGTCAAGATACAACTTTACCTATTACTAGTAGTGTTGTGACACTGAGCAAGTCATTTAATTTTTTCATTGCATGGAAATAAAAAAAAAAATCTAGCTGAGGTTTTTATGAGGATATAATAATAGAACAACATATGCATTGTGTAAACTTTAAGTATTATAATTATCAGTGCAAAGTAATCTTTTTGCCCTCATTTACTCATATTTAACTTTACCTGTGAATTTTAACTAAGACAAATACCTTATACACCTTTATTTTCTGCTAATAGCTAATTTCCTGCTTTAGAAATTTAAGTGACAGACTTTTGTCATGAAGTCTATGAGTGCTTTTTATAAGCATTTTATAATTCATTTGATCTCAAAAACTTAATGAGAAAGATTATGTTATTATTGCCATTTTAAACATGAGAAAATCAAGGTACAGAGAGGTTAAAAAAATTAATTTAAGGTTACAAAAGAGTATCTGAAAAAAGCTAAAATGTAAACTTAGCCAATCTGGCTCTAGAACCTCTGTTCTTTGAAAGGGGAAGGATTTCCTGTTGCCAGTTTATTATGCCAAGTCACAAAGCAAATTTGTCATGTGTAGTAATTTTTTAAAGCATCAGCTTAAGCAAAGTCAGGTTCTTACGACTTTGTTCTCTGGACCAGCAGAGGGAGGGACTTCAAGATTTTCCCTTGTTGAAAATGAGACACAGAAGAGTAGAAAAACTTTCTTCCTGTCTATTATTATCATTCCCCCTGGAATACATTTCCAGTTTTAAAATAGAAGTGATGGTGGAAATTGGTTTCAAAATATCTAATCTCAGTTTAGAGTTAACTTTTGCAGGATGCAACTGTATTATCTATATTAAGAATACCGGAAATATTGCTTATTCCCACATATAGCCAGAAAAGGATATTTTTTCAGCATATATAGGGTAGCTAGCCTTGCTGCTTGAAAGTTGGCTCTTACAGTTCTGTAGACAGCTTTCCGGAGACCGATGAGATGCTGACTGGGATGCTGTCCAGCTTTATTAAATGGGCAAGCAGCACTGACCCTGTCAAGCAAACTTGAAAAGTAAAATGTGATACAACTGTACAGGTGTCCTAAAGTTTTTGTTTCCTAAATCCACAATTCTATTAAACTTACAAAAAAAAAAAAAAACAATGCCTTTTTTGTGATTTTCATTAGAAATGATTAAAGATATCCAAACTTGGGTCCCATAAGTAGCCATTTCCCTGGTACATACATAATCACCAGGAAAAAGACAAATGAAAAGTAAGTTCTCAAAAAGTAAAGGCTTCTGATATGGTAAAACAACAAATTTTAGTTGATATCTAGTTGAAATGTGCAGAGAAATTAGCATTCCTTTTTACATTTAGACTCTACTGACTAAATTACACTAAAGTGGAATTGTTTACATTCCATTTAAAAAATTCTATCTACAGGAATCATCAAAGCCTTAAACATAAACATTTATTACATTCTTACTATATACTTACAATTGTTCATTAATTGTACATTTGGTCACTGTACAGAATAATCCAATACTATACAGAAATACATTCTGTACATTTATAAAAGTGCAGGGTATAATTACTTACCCACCTGCTGCCACTGGCACTTACCTACTCAAAATGAAGTAGGAGACGCAGAAAGGTAACAGGACCAGTGGCCAACAGGGGAATGCAAGTAGAAAGGCAGAGTAAGGGTTACTATGGAGTCGTATAGCTACTCTCACAAACCGCTTTAGAGGAAGCACCTGTCATGGCACTCTCCATAAGATGGATAGGGAGTACCTAGTTACAACAATGACATATAATGAATGTGTTTATAACTGAAAGTATGCATAATTCATTATTACACTGTTATGAGATAACTGTCTTTTTTACTTAATCCATAACCTTTCCCAATAATACTGAAATCTATAAGTTTATTATATCCATGAATCTGTAATATAAAAATTCTCAGTCAAAATTTTAAAAATGATCAAATGAACTAGTATTTCCTTTATTTTCTTATCTACCAATTCAGTAGTCAGAGGCATAATCTGGAAGTAAATCCTGTCTAACTGGCTCACTTTACCTCACAGAGACTCGTAGGTGAAACTGGACAAAGACAAAAGGCATAGAATTTTCTTCTTATACATGGCTAACTAAGCATTGGACACGTAGCCACTTTGCTTGACAAGTCCCCTCAATAAATTGCTATGTAAATAAAAAAATATAAAGGAGTTCTATAGCTTAATGGGTTACAAGTTTGGCTGCTAACAGCAAGGTCAGCAGTTCTAATCTACCAAGCACTCTGCAGGAGAAAGATGAGGCTTTCTGTTCTCATAAAGATTTACAACCCCGGAAACCCTATACAGGGTTGCTATGAGTCAGAACTGACTCCACGGCATACAACAACCATTATATATTCTTAGTGTGATTTTTCAACTTTAAAAATTTGCTATCCTCTAGCAACGTGGGATCATAATAAGTCCAAATCGACTTGACACCACCAAACAAGAACAAGATGTGAACTCCAACTACAATTTAGAGCCTTGCTGTACTTTCACTTGAGCAGACAGGGAAATCACAAAATCCCTCTGTGATGTTCTGAAATTGTTTAAACACACTGTTTTATAGAGTACAGCAGAGTGAAGACTTAATACGACCACTGGAGATTTTTGCACTTTCCTGTTTCATGATTTTCCAGATATAACTTTTATGTATTAAGACTACTCTAGAACAGAGTGAAGGATACGATGACTGCCAGCTCTTTCTCACCCCATTTTCTTGATTTTCCAGATATGACTAAGTAAGAGCAATTATTTTTCTTCACCATATACTTACTTTCTCCCACCTAGAGACTGCAAAGGTTATACAGACACGATTACACATCCTATAGTCCAACTGTCATATGCTACTGTTTGGCAGACAACCTAGTGTACTACATGGAAACAGGCTTTGGAGTCAGATCTAATAGATTTGAATACTTGCTCTATCTCTTACGTTTGTATGCCTTTATCATACAACTATATGTAAAATCATACAACTTTATTACAATTGTAAGCAGAGTGTCTAGCACAATACATGAAGCATAGTTGACATTCAGTAAATGTAACTTTCTCTTTAATAAGAGAGTAAGTAGCCTATCATATAGTTAATACACTTACACCTGGGCTGGTAAACATATAATTTTCTGTGGAAATGTGGAACATCACTATTTGCATATTCTGAGAGTATCAGTGCCATGATATCTGCTAATATTTACCTAAAGAATATTATTATATGTTGAGTTTTCAAAATGAATTCACTTCAGTGGAGTATTTAAAATGGGAAAAAGAGAGCATTTAACTAGAAGTAAAGAAAACAAACATTTACTGAGCAACAATAGCATTCTAAAAGAACACTGGTGGTGCAGTGGTTAAGTGCTTGGTGCTAATCAAAAGGTATGTGGTTGGAACTCACCAGTTGCTCTGATGGACAAAGACGTGGTACTCTGCTTCCATAAAGATTACAGCCTTGGAAACTTGATGAGTCAGTTCTATCCTGTCCTATAGGGTCACTTCACTAAGAGTTGGAATTGACTTGATCGTAATGGCTTGATTGGATGCTAGGGCTGGTTTTGGGAACTCTCTCTATATTCTCTAATATAAATCACATAGTAATTTATAAAAACAATCATTATTCTCAAAGCACTTTGGTTTTTCTAGGTAGATAAGAGGACCATACTACAGACTACTAAGTGCAGCACACTACTCATTCACTTAGCATTTACTAAAATATAATAAATGCTAAAGAGATACCCATTTTTTCTAAAAATATAAGAAATGAAAATAAATGATAAATATTCACATTCCACTGTGTAGTAAAAACGTATCATTTAAAAAATTAAATAAAAATGAACTCACAGTGTAAATCCTCTGGAAATTACTTCAGTTTCTTGAATGAGACGTAATGCTTTTCTTACAAGGTTTGTAAAAGCTCGACTATTTGCTGCTGTATCCTCCAAATGGACATTGTACTTTTTTAGGGTCACTTGTAGTTTAGCTGTCCTCCAATAGCTCAAAGATCTTATGACCAGATAACCAAACAGAATCACTCCCCATACCAGCCAGGAAGATACAATCCACCAAGTGGGAAGCATAACCAGCAAGCTAATAAAGGCAAACAGCATTGAGACATCCCTAAAAAAAATACAATTATGAACATGGTATCTATCAGAATAAACAAAGAGATGAATTACTTTAATCAGTAAAAACAATGCTCAATGTAGGTTTACTAAAATAGATAAAATATTAGCTTCTTTGTAAAGTATGACTTATAAAAAAATTACTGTTTTGGAGGATAATCTAAGCACCTTTGTTCTAAAATCAGACAGAAAGACAATTTCTCAAGAAAGCATAAATGTTTTCCTAATTAGAAATAAGATAACCTCAATGAGTAATTGTTTTGAATACAGTAATCTAATTTTAGATAATATTCCATTTAACTAATTTGGAATACAATTACTATAGATTTTGATATGGACAAGTTTTGTACTTTTCTACTTTAATCAAATTAAAGATATGTGTAAAAATAATTTTATTTAGGCCAATTGGCTACTATTTTTTAAGCTATTAGAGCTTTGATGAAAATGTTTATATATGAAAAGAAAGTAGTATTGCTAACACTTGGTATACTACAAAGAAAACCATATGTAAGAATACTTCTTACTAAGTGTTTGCTTGCTCTAATTTACTTGGAATCCTTTATTTTTTAGACTACTTAAAGCAAAATTCCATCATATACTTATACTTTGATGAATTAATAGCAAAGTCTAAACTATTTAGAGGCCGCGTAGCTGATTAAACACATTTTTTAGTAAAGAAAACTTAAAATTTGGGTTTCTTCTAGCAAGTCCTTGAACTCTTAAATTTTTGTAAGATAAGATGCTTTATCGCCTCATGATGGATGCTACTTGAGTGACTTTAGATTTGGAGGAGTATGGGTGTGATGCTGTACGATAAGCACTGGAGACTACAAGGTCAGTTTGAATGATAGGTTGGAGGTTCAAACTCACCAGCTGCTCCTCGGAAACCCTACATAAATTTCTATGAGTCAAAACCGACTCGACAATTCAACCAAAACAACATAGATTTGGAAAACATCACACTTTGCTATCTATCCTATTGTTATCACAATAGGATATCCTAATACTATCACATTGTCAGAGGAAAAGGACAAACTCAGAACACTGAGGCCAAGAAATATAACTGCCTTTATAGCTTGGCATAGTTTATGATGTGATTTAATTAATTTTTCCCTTCTCTGTTAAATTTAAGAAGCTCATATTTTAATAGAGGACATGAAAATTTTGCATATATAAAATCCTTTTACTTCCTTTTTTTAAAAAACAGGAAGTACTGCCTGGGTATTAGTCCTTAATATTTTGAGTGGTTGAAGTTTCAGGATAGTTTGAATAGCCACCCTAGGTTCCCTATGAAATCTGCATAACCAGCTCTGCAAGAGTCAACTCTTCACTTCCAGTCTATGCTTGGTCTCTCTCTACAGAGCAGTTATGAGGTTATCTCTTAATTAAAGCAAAATATAAACAACTGGATAGATTTACAGATATACACAGGCAGAAGTACATCGATGAGAGACATTCTGGGGAAGCTAAACAGAACTAATTATATTCAGTTGATGGTATATAATCATCGGTTGGGTTTTTCTACCTTCACTTTAAATTGTATTTACTTTAGAAAGGCACTTAAAAAAAACCCTCCGTGATCTATCATTATTTTAATTGTAATGTTAAAATGTATAGAATGTTAATAATGCCTTTATAATAGAGAGCATGACGATAGATTTCCTCTGCTAATTCCTTATATATAAGCAGTCAAAAGATAGCTGTTTTCTGGACAGTACCAAATATTAGGAGTTGCCAAGGAGCGAAGTGTTGGAAGATGTCCATTTTCCTGTTGTTGAGGTTGCCCTGCAGACAGGATACTGGGATCAAGTAGCTCAATCAGTTCCACATCCTCTTGTAACAGGACTTCCTGTTGCAGGATGGTATGTAGTGAGTCCAGTCGGAATCCAATATCCTGACATTAAAGGATCAGAAGAGAGTAATTAATAATACACACATAATTTTTAATTAAATGATAAGTTCCTAATGTACTAATAAAATGTAGGTGTTTATTTTCAGAAGGAGTGCTGGTGTGGCGATGTGGGTTAATGCATTGGACTGCAAAGTCAGTTTAAACTGCAAGGTCATTGGTTCAAGCTCACCAGCTGCTCCTCAGAAACCTTGTACAAGACTGTTATGGGTTAGAACCAACTCAAAGACACTAAACAATAACAACAAAGCTCAGAAATTAGGAAGGAACAGGAAAGAAGGGTGGTAAACACAGGGAGAAGAGTAAAAACAATGGTAAAAATGCTGCTACATTGTGGGGGTTGTAATCAATGTCACAGAAGAAAAATGGATTATTGAATGGAATACTAATTTGAGCTATAAACTTTCACACAAATCAAAATCAAAATAAATAAATAAAAAGAAGAATCTTCATCTTAAGGTGATAGGTCAGGAGATAGGATCCTGAAACCTATTTACTTGTAATCTGAGCATGTCTTCTGGGAACCCAAGCCTTCTAGAGAATTTACAACCTGAATTTCTTAGCAATACTATCTTGATTTATACCCTTAGGATATAGAAAGGTTGAAGTATCCTCTTTGGAGTCAGGAGTCAAAGAACAGATATTTTACAGCAGACAATAGGATAAAAAGAAAGCCTCACCAGAATCACAAAGATCCTCAATGTTGACTATTTCAAATCTTTTACAAATTCTGTGATTTATCAATATCATGAAACTAAGTTTCACATACTAAGTTTTCAGAGAATGGTAGATTCCTATTGTGCCACTATAGGATAAGCACTGGAATGCTAACCACAGAGTCAGTGCTTCAAATCCACTAGCCGCTCCTTGGAAACCCTAGACAGCGTCACTATGAGTTGGAACTGACTCATTGGCACTTAACAACCACAACAAACATTGTCAAAGACTGGTAATTTGCAAAATGAGTAGAGAGGAATCACTTTTGATATTGCATCAACTCTATGAACAGAACTGGTAACCAGTTGGTCTACAGTCAATCACAGTCTAAGGGAGAAGATGCAGTAAATACATTCCTCTTCCTGTGGAGAAGAGGAACTGTCAATGGAGGAAGATTGTACCGATAATTCATTAATCCAACAAATGGGATTTCAGTAACAAGAAAATTCCATTTTAAGCAGTTAATAAATAATCTCTTGTAAGAACTATGAATGAACAATACTAAAAAATCCAAATTCAAAGTTGTATTTCTCAGAAGATTAGGAAAAAGTTTCCTAGTTATTGCAGTGTTTCTCATAAAAAGCAATTACTGCCCAAATCATTAGTAAAACAAATTCTAGTTCATCACTGACTAGTAAACTGAATCCTTGAAAAATGACAAAAGGAAGTAAAGTGCAAACTTACCAACTTGTGAAGTACATCATCTTTCTTACTGCATTGAGAAAATGAAATCCAACTTTTGATTGTTTCAGCCACTTTTAACAGGATGCTAAACTGAAGGAGATGAAGTATGGGATTATTAAACCATACCCAAACAGGAGGAAAACTTGATATAGATAAGAATTTTTACTAGAAAAAGAAAGGAAAAAAAAAAATCCAAGTTGTGTGATTTGTCAGTATGACAGGGCTTCAAAAAGGTAGTGGGAAAATTCCATTATCTTTTAATTCCATTCTTCTACAAACTTTTTGATGCCATTTCATATGTCTTGGCATTTTTATTTAATAAGTTCTCAAATCTAGTTGAACATCATAATCCCTTGAAGATTTTAATTAGAAACACATTTCTGGGGCCCCAAACTCAAGATTCTGATTTAGTAGGTGTGGGATGAGATCAGATAGGAATCACACTGATGTACCCATTTATCTTGGGAAAACTGTATACTACCTATGTCATACATAGTTTTGATGGACTACTCCAACTTCTCAAATATTGAGACCATTCTATTCCACATTACTAAGGTAGAAAGAGACTTTAATCCATTTTAGAAAAAAACTGTCTTATACTGAAACAAAAGTTTTTATTATTTAATCAATCAAAAATTTAATTTATCTTAATAACCCATTATCTAAACAGTCAAGTAAAAACATGGAAATTTCTTGTCTACTCCCAAGTCCCCCTTATTTTCAACTATTTGCAATGGATACAAATTGGTTAAGGTTACTGAATAATTAAGACAAATTTTATTAAAACCTAGGTAATCTACTTAACCATATTTCTGGTACCTGTTTAATACAAATATCCACTGAGTGACTGTTATATCCTGAGTAATAGAAAGAGTCATGGGATCACAGCTGAATATATAGTAACTGCTGCTGTCAAGAAAGTAGTATAGAAGAGAGAGTATAAGTAATTCTAAACCAAAGTAAAGTCTAGCCAAACATGGGAAAAGAGCAGGTTGGAAATTGGAGCTACTTGAGCTAGGCTCTGAAATATGATTACGATTTCAACTAAAAAGAAGAAGGCAAAGGGAATTGGATGAGCAAAGGTAGCAAGCCATGTAAGCAAATGCCATGGAGATGGTGGCATGGTTTGGTACAAATATACTCTGAGGGAAGAAGGGATTAGCAATGCAATTTAAAAGTTACAATAAGATATGATCTTAGTCATTATAAGTGACATAACAGTTTACCCTTTAGTTTGTAGACTATAATGGGTCACCAAAAGTTTTTATGCAAGAAAGTGAAACACTAAAAATCAACGTTTTGGAAAAATAACAAATAGTGCTGACTCTATAGAGCCACGGAATGACTAGAGAGAAGTTTGATTAGGAGGATATTTTATTAGACTAGCTAAAGAAATCTGTACCTAGACCAAGAAGCAGTTGTTCGAACAGAACATGGGAACACTGAATGTTTTAAAATTGGAAAAGGTGTGAGACAGGGTTGTATTCTTTCACCATACTTATTCAACCTGTATGCTGAGCAAATAATACGAGAAGCTGGGTTCTATGAAGAAAAACGTGGCATCAGGATTGGAAGAAGACTCATTAACAACCTGCGATATGCAGATGATACAACCTTGATCACTGAAAGTGAAGAGGACTTGAAACATTTACTTATGAAGATTAAAGAGCACAGCCTTCGATATGGATTACATCTCAATGTCAAGAAAACAAAAATCCTCACCACTGGACCAATAAACAACATTCTTATCAATGGAGAAAAGATTGACGTTGTCAAGGACTTCATTTTTCTTGGATCAACTATCAACACTCGTGGAAGTAGCAGTCAAGAGATCAGACGATGTATTGCACTGGGCAAATCTGCTGCACAGGAACTTTTTAAAGTATTGAAGAGCAGAGATGTCAGCTTGAGGAGTAAGGTGCGCCTGACCCAGGCCATTGTGTTTTCAATAGCCTCATATGGATGCGAAAGCTGGACAGTGAATAAGGAGGATCGTAGAAGAATTGATGCCTTTGAGTTGTGGTGTTGGAGGAGAATACTGAAAGTGCCATGCACTGCCAAAAGAACCAACAGATCTGTTTTGGAATAAGTGCAGCCAGAGTGCTCCTTGGAGGCCAGGATGTCTAAGCTTCGTCTCTCCTACTTTGGACATATTGTCCAGAGGAAACAATCGTTGGAGAAGGATGTCATGCTGGGTAGAGTGGAGGGTCAGAGAAAAAGAGGAAGACCCCCAACGAGATGGATCAGCTAGGTGGCATCATTGATGGACTCAAGTGTGGCAGCGGTAGTGAGGTTGGCCCAGGATCGGACATTGTTTCGTTCTGCTGTGCATGGAGTCGCTATGAGTTGGTTCCGACTCGATGGCACCTGACAACAACAACAACAAGCTAAAGAATAATAGGACTTTTGGTGTGGAGCTGTAGGATCAGCACTGGACTGCGAACCACAAGGTCGACAGTTCAAACCCACCAGCTGCTCTTTGGAAACCCTGTACAGGGTCACTATAAATCAGAACTGACTCAACGGCACTTAACAGTAGCAACAAAGTATAATAGAAACCTGAATTAGGGAATGAACATTATAATTACTAACAGTTAGCTGTAAGAGACAAAGAAGGTAAATTTGATGTATTACTTAGTGACCAAATCAATGTGGGAGTGATAGGGAATGGTAAAATAACTGAGGTAGTGGTAATTTGGAATATACCAAAGCACCAAACCTGACCAACTGCAATAGACAGAGTAGATTCCAACTCACAGAGACCTTATATATGGTTTCCCAGACTTCAAATCTTACTAGAGCAGATAGTCTTATCTTTCTTCTGCAGAGTGGCTGATGGATTTGAACCTACAACCTTGCGGTTAGTAGCCCAATGCCTAACCAACAGCGCCACAAGGACTTTTTAATTTGGAGTACAGTGTTATTGTCAAGTGCAACTGAGTTAGTTCCGACTCATAGTGACCCTGTATAGCGTTTTTGAGGAGTGGCTGTTATGTTTGAACTGCTGATCTTGCAGTTCAAACTGACCTTGCGGTTGGTCAAGTGCTTGTCCTACAGTGCCAAACCAGGACTCTAGTAGGAATACACTTTTGTTTTGGGGTGGGAAAATCTGAGTTTCCTGAAGCACATACAGGTTAAAACATGTAAAGACCCTTTGAAACTAGAGAAACTGGAGAATGAACGTAAGTGGCCAATAAAGACAATGAAGTGGATGAGGCCACTTATGGAAGAGCAAATAAGCACAGAAGAAGTCTGATGATAAGTCTTAAAGAAGAGACATTTAAGAATAATTACAGGAAATTAGACCAGGGTGTGATGAAGTAAATTATTTAATATGGTTTACTCATAGTCCTTATAGATCCCCAAATATGACTGGGTTGTTGTTACTAGGTGCCAAAGAGTTGCCTCTGACTCATAGAGACCCTATGTACAACACAATGAAACATTACTCGTTCTTTCTACACTATCTTCATAATTGTTGTTCTGTTTGAGTCCAATGATGAAGCCACTGTGTGAATCCATCTTATTAGGGGTCTTCAGTTTTTTTTCCATTGACTTACTCGTTTACCAAGCATGGTCTCCCTTTTTAGGGACTAGTCCTTCCTGGTAACATATCCAAAGGACGTGAGACAAAGTCTCACCATTTTTGCTTCTAAGGAGCATTCTGGCTATACTTCTAAGGCAGATTTGTTTCTTCTTCTGGCAGTCCATGGTATTTTCAATACTTTTTGCCAACATCATAATTGAAATGCAATTCTTCCCCATTCTCCCTATTTTATTCTCCAGTTTTTATATGCATCAAAGACAACTGAACATACCATAACTTATGTGAGGTTCATCTTAGTCCTCAAAGTTACTTCTTTGCTGTTTAACAATTTCTAAAGGTCTTTAGCCCAATGTAGTAAGTAGTTTGATTTCTTGACCACTGTTTACCTGAGCACTGACTGTGAAAGCAAGTAAAATGAAATTCTTGAAAATTTCACACTTTTCTCTGTTTGTCATGATGCTGTCTATTGGTCCAGTTGTGAGAATTTTTGTTTTCTTTTAGTTGTAATCCATAGTGAAGGCTGTAGTCTTTGATCTTCATCAGCAAGTGCTCTTCCTTTCAGCAGCACAGTTGTATCAATTTACATATCACAGGTTAATGAGCCTTCCTCCAATCCTGGTGTCATGCTTCATATAGTTAAGCTTCTTGGATTATTTGCTCAGCATACAGATTAAATAATTATGGGGAAAGGATATAACCCTGATGCACATCTTTCCTGTTGTAAACCATTCAATATCCCCTTATTGTGTTTGACGACTGCCCTTGGTCTATGTACAGGTTCTGCATGAGCACAATGAAGTGTTCAGGAATTCCCATTCTTTGCAATGTCACCCATAGTTTGTTAAGACCCATACAGACAAATGCCTTTGTATAGTCAATAAAACTCAAGAGAACAGCTCTCTGGTGTTCTCTGCTATCAGCAAAGATTCATCTGACATGAGCAATGATATCCCTTGTTCCACATTCTCTTATGTTTCTGACTAGAATTTCTGGCAGCTCTCTGTGTAGCTTCTTTTAAGCTGAGGTAAATTAAAATGAGTCCACAAGACCCAAAATATGAATTTGAGTACAGTGGTGGTTGTGTGCTGTTGAGTCAGTTCTGACTCATAGTGGCCCTGTATAGAGTTTCAGAAACTGTTAAGTTTTGATGAGAGCAGAAAGCCTCATCTTTGTCCCGCAGAATAGCTGGTGAATTTGAACTGCTGACCTTGGGATTAGCAGCCTAATGCATAACCCACTATCCAACCACAACCCCTTGACTTTGAGTATATCCTACCTAATTAAGAGCACATCTCAAGAATAGCTTTGACACATTCAACACTAATGACCAAAGACTATGGCAAATGTGGGATGATACCAAGAAATCATAAATGAAGGAATTAAGAGATCATTAAGAAAGAGAAAAGACTACACTGCATGTCAAGAAGAGACTTTGAAACTTGTTATTGAGCATAGAGTAGTTAAAGCAACTGGAAGAAAAGAGCTAAACAAATTTTCAAAGGGCGACAGCTCAAGAAGACAGAGTCAAGTATTATAATGAAATACACAAAGACCAAGAGTTAGAAAGCTAAAAGGGAAAAATATGCTCAGCATTTCTCAAGCTGAAAGAACTGAGGAAAAAATTCAAGCCTGGGCTTGCAATATTTAAGGGTTCTATGGGTTCAAACATAACAGTTGTGAGGATGATGCAGGATCGGGCAGTGTTTAATTCTGTTGTGAATAAGGTCACTATGAGTTTGAACTGACTTGACAGCACTAAACAATAACAATGGGCAAAATACTGAAAGATGCAGGAACATCAAAAGAAGATGGAAGGAATACACAAAATCACTGTACCAAAAAGAATTGGTTGGTATTCAACCATTTTAAGAGGTGGTTGTTTTTGTTGTTATAGTTAAGTGCCTTTGAGTTGGTTCTGACGCATAGCAACCCTGTATAGGGTTTCCAGGAGCAGCTGGTGAGCTTGAACCGCCAACCTTGCAGTTCAAACTGACCTTGCAGTCCAGTGCATTAATCCACAGAGACACACAAGGACTCCTTTTCGGAGGTAGCATATGATTAAAAAAAAAAAAGAAATTGATGGTACTAAAGGAAGAAGTCCAAGATGCAATGAAAGCATTAGCAAAAACACAAAGGTTCAGGAATTGATGGAATATAAATTGAAATGTTTCAACAAAGTGATGCAGGGCTGGAAGCACGTCTATGTTAAGAAGATAGCTACCTGGCCAACCGACTGGAAAAGATTCATATTTGGGTCCATTCCAGAATGTGGAAATTATTGAGCAATATCTTTAATATCATATACAAGTAAATTTTTTCTGAAGATAATGTAAAAACAACTGCAGCAGTACATCAACAGGGAACTACTAGAAATTCAAGCTGGATTCAGAAGACAATATAGAACAAGGGATATCACTGCTGATGTCAGATGGATCTTGGCTGAAAGCAGAGAATACCAGAAAGATGTCTACTTATGCTTAATAGACTATGCAAAGGCATTCGACTGTGTGGATCTTAATGAACATGGATAACATTGCAAAGAACGGGAATTCCAGAACACTTTTGTTCTGTGATCATGTAGAACCTGTACATAGACCAAAAGGCAGTCATTGGAATAGAACAAGGGGATATTGTGTGGTTTAAAAATCAAGTAAGATGTCCATCAGGATTTTGTCCTTCCATATTTATTTAATGTGTATATTGAGTAAATAATACAAGAAGCTGAGCTATATGAAAGAACACAAAACCAGAATTGGAAAAAAGCTCATTAACAACCTGTAATATGTAGATGACACAACCTTGACTGCTGACGAGAAGCTGACTTGAAACACTTAACTGATGAAGATCAAAGATGATAGCCTTCAGTATGGATTAAAAGTCAATGTAAAGAAAACAAAAATCCTCACAACTGGACTAATAAAGAGCATTATAATAAATGGAGAAACGACTGAAGTTGTCTAGGATTTCATTTTACTTGGATCCATAATCAACACTCAAGTTAGTAGAGTTGTGTATCAAATGATATTTTGCACTGAGCAAAACTGCTGCAAAAGATCCCTCGAAAGTGACCCAAGCTGTGAGTCACCTCATATTCATGTGAAAGTTGGACAATAAATAAAGAAGACTGGAGAAGAATTGATGTATTTGAATTACTGTGTTGGGAAGAATACTGAAAATGCCACGGACTGCCAGAAGAACAAGCAAATCTGTCTTGGAAGAAGTACAGCCAGAAAGCTCCTTAGAAGTGAGGATGACTTTGTTTTACATACTTTGGTATGTTTTCAGGAGGAACTAGTTCCTGGAAAAGGACACCATGTTTGGTAGAGAGTCACCAAAAAGAGGAGGGTGGCACTCAATGAGATGGATTGACACAGTGGCTGCAGCAATGGGCTCAAACACAACATGAAGATCGCACAGGAAAGGGCAATGTTTTGTTCTATTGTGCATAAGATCGCTAAGAGT
>NW_006408692.1:3162548-3165756 GCF_000296735.1 Chrysochloris asiatica | reverse complement strand
CAGAAATACTGTAAGTGGATGGCTCTAACAAAAAGAAATACATTTCTTCACAGTGTAGGAAGGTACAAGTCTGAATTCAGGGCCACTGGCTCTTGGGGAAGGCTTTCTTTCTCTGTTGGCTCTGACTGAAGATCCTGTCTCTTTCAGCTCCTGCTTCCTGGCTCCATAGAGATCTCCATGTGTCTTGGAATCTATCTTACCCCACTTTTCCTGTGCTTACTTGTTTGTTTTTTTTAATATCCCAAAGGAGACTGACTCAAGATACACCATACACTGAATAGCGCCTGGGTTCTTACTAGCTCGTGATCTGAGGTACAACTACTGATCTCTCCATGTGAGGAACAAAGAAGAGCAGTCTAATAGACCAAAGGAGCAGGTGAATATCAATCACAACTCTGAGATGAGGAGAGCTAGAAGGTGCCTGGCTACCACTAACAAGTTCTTTGAAAGGGATCACAGAAGGCCTCGGATAGAGTGGCAGAAAATGTGGAACAAAACACACAAAAAAGACTGGCTTACTTGTCAGAAAGAGACTGGAAGAACACGAGACTACTGCCCGAGACCATCCTTCAGGTCTGGAAAGGAACTCACCTTCAAGGCCCAGTTTTCAGTGAAGCATTAGTAGGTATATGGTGGTGGTGGTTATGTGCTGTGGAGTCGGTTCCAACTCATAGCGAGTAGGTATATAGGTGGGACAAAAACCCTAGTAAGGTATGCTCACCATGGAATGGTCAATCGTTCAAGACCAAAAGGGCAACATTTACCTAAGGACAAAACATTCCCTTAGGATGGGAACGAGAGTGGAATGGAATAGGAACCACAGGTAGAAGTGGGATAACTGTTGCTACATGGAGGGGATTGCAATCATTGAGATGAAACTAAATGTATGATTTGCTCAATATAAAACTGATGATCTTCTCTGTAAACCTTCACTCAGATGTTAAAAAACACACAAAAGATATACCATATACTAACCCTACTTCATTTCCAAATGGTATTATAACCACAGATATAGGGGTTAGGATTTGTAACACATATTTTGGGGAAATCCATAAGAAATCCATAGCAAAATCCATAAGCAATCCACAACATATGTTGATGTTGTTAAATGCCATCCAGTCAGTTCTGACTCATAGTGATCCTGCATAGGGGTTCAAGAAGCAGCTGTGGATTCGAACAATTGACCTTGTGGTTCGTAGTCCAGTGCTGATCCTACAGCGCCACACCAGGAGTCCCCATAACAAATACTTTCCTACAAAACCCAAGTTTGCAAGAAAAAAAAAAATTAGTCAATGACTCTGTGCTTCCCTAAGAGTATCTCTTAGTCATTTTTTTGTCTTTTGTTGCCAAGTAAATCTCAAATCTCAAATCCTAGTTTTCTAACAGATAAACAACTTTTTAAGCTAAATCTTCTAGAAGTTTTGCTTCAAAACCCTTCCCATGAACATTTATATTGGAAAGTGGCAAGGGGAAGAAACGATAAGGAGAGAGGACTAAAAAACTGGTTCTGATCCATGAGAGTTGCAAATCCTCTAACTGAGATCTGGCCTTGGTTTGACTGATAATAGGAAGCCTTTCCACCATCTCTTTCCACTCAGACCTTCTAGGTGTTAGTAAAGAAAGACAGAAAGAAATTCTCAGTTTGCTTTTTATTATACATGGGCGCACCTTGATAAAGAAGATCGGGAGAAAAGAACCTTCCGTAGACCTGTTTTTCCTTCTTCTCACCATGGACTAATTAAAGACTTCAAAATTCCCCCTCCCAATAGACATTAGAATGCTCAAGAAATGAGATAATCCAGTTATATTTTTCTATTAAATCCCTTTGGTTAAAACTCTAAAATGAACTGGAATGGTTTCCTATTTTAGTAAATATGGCTACTAGAACGAAGAGCCGTGACTACATATAATAAACACTGGACTGCTAACCACAAGATCTGAGGTTCAAAACTGCTGGCCACTCTGCAAAAAAAAGAAGAGACTTTCTGCTCCTGAAGAAACCCTATACAGAGTCACTATGAGTTGAAACCAACTTAACAGCACTTAACAACAAGAAGAATGGCTAGTAGAATATAAATGAATCTATTAGTAAAGATCATAAATTTACTTTAGTAAATATATTTTATAGAACATAACTAACGGAGACTCTTACAGTACATCAGCATCATAAAGTTGTATGTCAATTATAATATCTTATTTCATAAAAGCATACAATATTATTGATAGAAAAAGGCATCAGAAATTGAGGTAAATATAACCACTCCCTTATAAACCCTTGAAACGTGTGTATAAGAATTATCAATTTGCCTTTTATAATTCATGTCCATCTTTAAAAAAGGATTTAAGTTTAAATATGTTCAGTGAATAGAGAAGTCCTACTGGGGGAGCTCTGGTAGCGTAGCGGTTACGAATCGGGCTGTGAACCACAAGGTCTGCAGTTCGAAACTACCAGCAGTTTCGCGGGAGAAAGATGAGGCATTCTGCTCCCGTAATGATTTACAGCCTCAGAAACCCTGTGCAGGGTCACTATGAGTCGGAATCGACTCCACAGTACTTCTCAATAAGGTTTTAGTATATTTTACTGGTTCCCATCAGATAGCTGTACTTTATTTAAGTAAATAATACATTTTAATAACCAATCATAGTCTTTTCCTCTCCTTATGTAAGTTGCCCATGAAACAGCTTGAAATAGCAAGAATTCATGTTTAAACAATTTATAAACAGACAGAAATAATATCTCAGCAATGTTGAGAAGGACATGACGGTACTTGTAAGTTTTTTTCTCTTTGCTTTTTTCTTTCTTTCTTGGAGGATTAACCAATGACAATTAGTATGCTTCCTTACTTTTGACAGGGTTCTCATAGGAGTCTTTTGTTGCTTTTCTGTTGCTGTGCAATTGTCTACTTTTGGTGATACAGAAGAACATATTTCAAAATCTGTGTGTCCCAGATCCTGCAAATACTGGTAAAGTGGAGAATTCTGAAAGAGATGCATAAAATAGAGAAACTAAAGCAAATTTCAAGATCACTACTATTTTAAAAGTTTTATAGACAAAATTAAATACCAAACTTTATTATCATGATCACTATGCCCAAAATCTTCAAGGCTTCTTCTATAAAGAAGTGAATGATCTGATACAATGCTGTATAACATAAATAAATCAACAATTTGACAGAGGAGCCCAAAAAAGGAAAAACGCTAAATGAAA
>NW_006408692.1:3152330-3162448 GCF_000296735.1 Chrysochloris asiatica | reverse complement strand
TGAATATAGGAACAGAAATAGATTTGTTAAGCAATCTCTTTGCCCAAATTTTTAGTCTTAAAGCCTTCTGCTTTAAAACAGCCCATGCTGGCTCTAACCTGTTCCTAAATAGCATCAATGAAAAACAGCTGTTACTTGAAGCCAAGAAGAGTTAAAACAATGATTATACTATACTATTGTTATGTGCTATCGAGTACATTCCGACTCATAGCCACACAATGGACAACAGAAAATGAAGCAGTGCCTAGTCCTGAGCCATCCTCACAATCATTGTTATGTTTGAGCCCAGTGTTATAGCCATTGTGTCAAAGAATCTCTGAGAGTTTCCCTCTTTTTTGCCAACCATCTACCAAACGTAATGTCCATCCTGACAACATGACCAAAGTCCATAAGATGAAGTTTTGCTATCCTCACTCTAAGGAGCTGCTCTACTTCTCCTAAGACAGATTTGTTCATTTCTCTGGCAGTTCATGGTATATTCAATATTACTCCACAATATCATATAATTCAAAGGCATCAATTCTTCTGTCTTCCTTTTGTCTTTTTGCCTTCCTTTTGCATGCATGTGGTTATTGAATATATTAGATTAGGGGCACCTTTAGTCCTTAAAATAACTAAAGTTGGAAATGACTAAAGTTGGTGACATTTTAAAAAATAAACCTTTATTCTACTTACCAAAATATTTAATATTTTTAAAAACCTGTATGCTAAGTGTTGGAGAAAAATAACAAGAAGGGAAAACAGCTATAGTAAGAGTATAACAACATTTCACTTGCATCAGTGCAGTTAACTTTCACAAAAACTTGTTCAAAATATGATTATTATTATGAGTCCCATTTTCTCATTTCACAGATAAGGAAACAAGTTCAGTCAGATAGCAAAAGCAGAAAAGACTGATAAGTTTGACTGCAAACGTAACACTGTCAGATATACTACATTATACAAAATAAGGACTCTTGGTGTGGCACTGTAGGATCAGCACTGGACGGTGCTGGGGGACCCTATATACAGGGTTGCTATGAGCCATACATAATTGACTGGACAACACTTAACAACAGCAATCCAAAATAAGGACTCCTGGTGTGGCACTGCAGGATAAGCAGTGGACTGCAAAATTGGTAGTTCAAACTCACCTGCTGCTCCCTGGAAACCCTACACAGAGTCACAGTGAGTCTGAAAGGACTTTAAGGCACTTAACAACAACAATATGTATGTGAAAACTGAACAATGAATAAGGAAAGTTAGAGACGAATTGATGCGTTTGAATCATGGTGATGGTGAAGAATACTGAATATAATAAGAACCTCTGGTAGCATAGTGCTTGCGAGTTTGGATGAAGGTCAGCACTTGGAAACTACCAGCTGTTCCATAGGTAAAAGATGAGGTTTTCAGCTTCTGTAAAGATTTGCAGCCTTGGAAACCCTATACAGGTTCTCTATGAGTCAGAACTGACTCCACGACACACCAACACCACCACCACCACCGCCGCCAGAAGAATAAGCAAAACTATCTGAGAGACAGTAGAGTCAGAATGCTCTTTAGAAGTGAGGATAGTGAGATTTCATTACACGTACATCAGACATGTTACTAGGAAGGGCCAGTGACTAGAAAAAGACATCCTGCTTGACAAAGTAGAGGGTTCAATGAAAAAGAGAAGGCCTTCGAGAAGATGTAGACACTGTGGCTCCCAGAATGGTCTCAAACATAGCAACAATTGTGAGGATGGCACAAGACCAGGCAATGTTTCACTCTGTTGTACACAAGGTCGCTATGAAATGGAACTGACTTGACAGCACTTAACAACAACAGGCTTGTTGTTGTTACGTGCCATCGAGTCAGTTCCGACCCATAGTGACCCTGTATAGCTAGGGTTTCCAAGGAGCAGCTAGCTGGTGAGCTTGAACTATCAACCTTGCAGTTCAAACAGCTTTGCAATCTAGCGCATTAACCCACAGCGCCACACCAGGGCTCCAACAACAACAGGCTTACACACATAAAAACACAAATTTCAATTTGTCACATAATCCACTGTCATTGAATTGATGGACTCATTGACCTTGTATAGGGTTTCTGAAGCTATAAATCTTTTTCAGTTTTTTAGCAAATCCTTCTTTTATGGCATAAGTTGGAAAACCTGTGCATTCCAGATCCTTTGGTGAGGTTTGTTTTGCTGTGCTCTCAGGGAAGTCCACATTCTCCCTTTTCTCCACACTCGTAGCCTGAGCATCCCTGGTCTGTTCCCGAAGGTATCTGTGGGTCCAGGTTTGTTTTTTTTAACCCTTCTGGGATTGATCTCTTCCAGGGATCTAATTTTTTTCTAACTCCCAATTTTTTTCTAATTTTTTTCTAATCTATTAATGTGTATCTTTTAAAGATCTATGTTGTTTTTTGTGTTTTTTTTTAACTATTTTTTTTTGGAAATTATTTTAGACTTACAGAAAACTTTGAAAGATATCAGCGTTCCCATATAGCCTTCACCCAGTTTGCTGAATGTTAGCAACTTGTATAACACTTGCAGTTATTAAAACCAGAAAATTCATCATGATCTGATATTATTGACTACTCTACAGATCTTAAATAGAATTTGACTAGTTTCCTCACTACTGTCCTTTTTCCGATCTGAGATTCAATCTGGAATCCCACACTGCATTTTGTTGTCATGATTCCTTATCCTGCTGCCATCTAGTCAATTCTGATTCATAGCAACACTGTAGAACAGAGTTGTTTTTGTTGTTAAGTATCGTTGAATTGGTCCTAATTCATAGGAACCCTATATAGGGTTTATGAAGAGATGACCAACAGGGTTTCCAAGTCTGTAATCTTAAGGGAACAGTTAAGCTATAAATTGCAAGGTTGACAGTTAAACCCCACCAGCTGCAACTTGGGAGAAAGATGAAGCTGTCTGCCTCTGTAACATTTTATGATCTTGGAACTCCTACAGGGCAGTTCTACTTTGTACTATAGGGTGGTGATGAGTTGGAATCTATGTGATGGCATGGGTTTGGTTGGGAAGCAGACTGCCACATCCTTCTTGCATGGAACAGCTATTGGATTTGAACCACTGAGCTTTCATTTAGCAGACAAGCTCTTAATCATCATGCCACCAGGACACTTCTCTCCTCCAATCTACAACAGTCCTCAATCTGTTTTTGTCTTTCAGGGCTAGCATTTTGAGCATTGTTGTTAAGTGATGTCAAGTTAGTTCCAACTCCTAGTGATACTTGATACTATTCAGGGTTTCTGAGCTGTACATCTTGGCAGGAGCAGAAAGCCTCATCTTTCTCCTGAAGAGTTACAGAGGCAGACAGCTTCATCTTTCTCCCAAGTTGCAGCTGGTGGGCTCAAACTGCTGACCTTGTGGTTCACAGTGCAGCGCTTATTTTCAGTTCTTTGTAGAATGTCCCTTAATTTGGATTTGTTGGATGTTTTTTCTTTTCTTTGATAACTTTTTATAGTGAATAGAGTGGATGTTTACAGAGTACACCATCCATTTTACATTCAACGAATCATATACTTTGCTTCCTCTCCATTAGAATCCTCTCAGTGTAACTTCACTTATGCCAGTTTCTCCCTTGTTTCTAGTTTATGCCCCCACTTCTTTCTCCATCTCTCTGAATTTTGTCTTCAGGTAAATGCTGCCCTTTTGGTCTCAAATGGTTGATCATTCTGTGGTGTGACATATCAATTGCTTAGCTAAAAATTAAGGCTATCTTTACAGGAGCATAAAGACTCCATCCTTTGCCCAAGGAGTGGCTGGTGGGTTTGAAAAGCTGACATTGAAGTTAGCAGTTCAGTACTTATCCTATGGTGGTGGTTATGTGCCATGGAGTCAGTTCTGACTCATATTGACCCTACACAGGGTTTCTGAGGCTATAAATCTTATGGGAGCAGAAAGCCTCATCTTTATCCCTGGAGTGGCTGGTAGATTCGAACTGCTGACCTTGCAGTTAGCAGCCCAACTCATAAACCACGAGGCTAGCAGTAGTGAATATCATTATAGGTTAATGATAGCTTTAGAAAGAGAGTCTACATTTATTTATTTTTTTGTGGAGGGCAAGGCAGAGTAAGGTGGTAACACACAATTTTCTCTATTATGTTGTAACTTTTTGCCTTGGTTCAAACAAAAAGTACCACAAATGTTTTTAGTTATGTTGTTTTTTGAAGAGAACTTATTAGCTCTGGACTCAAACTATAATTTAGTAGTAGTAGAGAACGTTACTACTGCCAAAAGAAATATGAGAAACCTAAGACACAGCATGTGGGAGCTTCTCCTCAGGAAATCCTTGTGGTTCACTATTCCTGTAAATTTCAGCTGACAGAAAATACACATCATAACACCAGAAAGAATTTTGCTAAATGAAAGGAGCCAAGAGCTTTTGGTTGTGCTAAGAGTGTTCTGAAGGCTGAAACATATTTTTACAAGAAAAACAAACAAAAATAGACAGGAAACCCCAAATTTTTTGTTCAATAAGCACTTTAAGAAAATGACTTGTTGAAGTCCTAGACTATCTGGAATTTCATGTCCCGCCACCATATGAATACCAAACCCAACAGTAATGGATATATTAGACAGAAACTCTCATTTAATGCACTGTTTACTTTCTGCAAGATATATGGTGCACTTGTAAAAAGTCAGTTGTATTACTCTTGGTTTACATTTAAAAAGGAAGATTAGTGAAAAACAGGTGATTTGTAAAATGCTTTCCTTGGCTTCTTTCTTCTAAACTTCTTTCTTGTTGTTAAGTGCCACTGAGTAGATTCTTACTCCTAGTGGCCCTGTATAAGGTTTCTCAGGAGCGGCTGGTAAGCTTGAAGTGTTAAAACTTAAGATTCAAACCAACCTAAAACCAGTACATTAACCCACAGCACCACATCAGGATGTCCTGCTTTAAACCCTTACAAATAAGACAGTTTGCAAACTTTCAGGCTCTAGAACCAGATAAGGAAAGGTGAAAGGTAAGTAAGTTAGGCAATTCACTCAGTAATAAATCCTTGTTAGACATCTATGTATCAGGCAATGTTCAGGCACAAAGGATAAAACAAAATAAAATCGGTGAGGTCCTTGCTAAAAAAGTCTCATGCTATGAAATTCCTGATAAGGTTACGGTGTATCAGGCTTTCAAAAAGGAAAATGCTGAGTGATCGAATAATTTCCAGGTTGTTACAGTACTGGAAATTTTCCTCTTATACTCAGCTTCCATATGAATAAAATGAGATTGTTATGGGGTACTTAAACAAGTTCAGGTGGCAAAATAAAAATTCAAGATGTTCTCTAAGAAAAAAGACCCCCAAAATGTGGTAAATTAAAATATTGAAATTTGTCCTATATCAAATGCCATTTTATTCTTTGCAATCAGCCAAATTCACAGTATGAGAAATTCTACAGATCATATGACCCAGTTTCTTCAACAAATAATGGTATAACAAAGGCAGGAGGTAGAGAAAGCTGTTAAAGAATAAAGGAAAAAAATCCCCTAAATGCAATATATGAAACTTGTTTGGATCCTGATTTGAACATACTAAGAATGCATAAAGGAGCTCTGGTAGCATAGTGGTTATGAATTGGGCTGCGAACCGCAAGGCCAGCAGTTCGAAACTACCAGCTGTTCCACAGTAGAAATATGAGGCTTTTTGCTCATGTAAAGATTTATAGCCTGGGAAACCCTGTACAGGGTCGCTATGAGTTGGAACCGACTCCACGGCAAAGAACCACCAAGAAGGCATAAATACTCTAGGAAATCTTAATATAGATTGAACCAGCACCTCCATTTTAGGCAGACCAAGACACAGCTAGCTTTTGTTGGCAGCTTTATGGTGACTGTGTTACCATGTTTCCTTCTGGTCACTTGCTCCTGTCTTGGACTAATGCTGGGACGCTCTTTTCACACTAATCTTTGTGTACTCTTTGGACTCTCTAATTTCCTTTCCCAGAAAAGCTGATCTCAGAGTTGTGCATCCTTTAGCAAAGCAGTTTGTATTCTGCAACAACTAGGCAAAATCTGATTCTGGTGCCTCACAAAGTCTCTGCTCTGCCTTGCAAATGCAATAGCATCCCAGTGAAAAGATCATCTGGCTAGAAAAGGGGAAACTTAGATTGGAATCATCATTTCTTCATTCATTACTAACTAGATAACTATTCATTGAGCACCTACTATGCATCAAGCTCTATAGTTACTGCAGTTTGCAGCCACTATCTTCTCTTGTGAATATACAAAAATTAACTTATTTCACCTTAAAAAACTAAACACAGCTGCTCAAGCTCATGGTATGTATATATATATGTATGTATATATATAAAATACTGCTTAGACTATTTCTTTTAAAATAAAAAATTCAAACAGTACAAAATGATATGCTATCTCCAACCCATACATTTCCCATAGACAACAAAAAATTCTTTAGTTCTTGTAAATCTTTCTCCCAAATTCAGTATCATTTGTTGTTGTTGTTAAGTGCCATCAAGTTGATTCTAACCATAGTGACCCTGTATAGGGTTTCCAACAGTAATTTGAATAATTCAGGCAGTTGTACTTTTAAAATTATTATTAGGTTAAGTCAGAAAATTCAAAATAGGTCAGTATAATTCTCCTGATAATACCTACATTTATTCTCAATTACCTTATTATTCCCAATTACTTTATTTTGCTTCAGGTGAACTATAATTCAATTGTAAGATTTTAATAAGAACACTGCATTTTTTAAAACAACTTTCATGAAACTGGAGAAAATATGGCCAACATATGATAAAGCTAATTTCTCGAATTTAAAATAAGCCTGTATAAATCAATAAAGGAGCTCTGGTAGCGTAGTGGTTACAAATTGGGCTGCGAACCTTAAGGTCAGCAGTTCGAAACTATCAGCTGTTCCATGGGAGAAAGATGAGGTTTTCTGCTCCTGTAAAGATTTACAGCCTCGGAAACCCGATACAGGGTCGCTATGAGTCAGGACTGACTCCACAGCACATGACAACAACAACAACATATAAATCAATAAACAAAAGATTTTTAAAAACTAAAAATGGGTGAAGAGCATAAAGAAAAAAAATTCTAATAAGCTCATAAAAATGAAAATATTAGATTGCATCCTGGATAGAAGATATTCAAAATAAAGCAGGGATATAATTTTTTATCTATTAGTTGGCAAAAATAATTAGTTTGATAATATTTAGTGTTGGAAAGGATGAGGGAAAACAGATACTTCATACATTATTAGTGGGAGTACATAAAAATCCAAAACCAAATCCACTACCGTTGAGTTGATTCTGACTTATAGCTACCCTGCTGGGTTTCCGAGGCTGCAAATCATTACTGGAGCGCACAGCCTCACCTCTTTCCAGAGCAGTGGCTGGTGGGTTTGAATCGTCAACCTTTTGGTTTGCAGTCTAATGCTTAACCCACCATGCCACCATGACTCCTTAAATCTATAAACATTTACAAATGCATATACTCATTGACCAAGCAAAACTGCTACTAAAGTTTAGAATCCTCTGGTGGGACTGTAAATATGGTGCAACTGCAATGGAAAACAGTATGCTTCATCCTTAAACAGTATGGAAATAGAAATGTCACTTGGTACCCTAAAGAAATAAGAGCTATAGCACAGTCATATATACGTACACCTGTGTTCCTGGTAGCATTATTCACAATAGCATAGAGATGGAAATAACTTACATGCCCATTGTTTATCCATTGGACAAATAGATAAACAAACTATAGTACATACACACAACGGAATATAATGCATTCAAGGATTTATGAAACACCTCATAAATGGATGGACTTGGAGGACATTGCTGTCGTTGTTAAGTGCTGTCGACCCTGTATAGGGTTTCTAAGAAGCAGCTGGTAAGCTTGAACTGCCAAGCTAACAGTTCAAACCAACTTTGCAGTCCAGTGCTTATCCTATGGTACAACACCAGGGCTCATTGGAGGGCATTATGCTGAATGGAACAAAGTCAATCACAAAAGGACAAATATTGTTTAAGTCCACTATTGTACTAAGTCAATGAAAGGTTCAAATACAGAATAAAAAAATAAGTATTTGATGGTCATCAAGAATGAGAGAGAAGGAATGGAAAGAAAAATTTACTAATTAGATTGTTGTTGTCAAGTCGGTTCCGACCCATAGCGACCCTACCCTGTACAGGGTTTCCGAGGGTGTAAATCTTTACGGGAGTAGAAAGCCTCATCTTTCTCCCGCGGAGCAGCTGGTAGTTTTGAACCGCTGACCTTAAGGTTCGCAGCCCGATTCGTAACCACTACGCTACCAGAGCTCCTTACTAATTAGATAGCAGACAAGCAGACAAGTATTAATTTGGGTGAAAGGAAAAGCAACATACAATAAGCGAGTGATGGACACAATGTAACTAAATAAAAGAAAGACACAGGAGCACAAGACTTACAGAAAACAAAGATACACACTATGACATATATAATTCTGCATAACTAACAAACTAACAAACATCAGTCTACAAGCGGATATACACATAGGCATGAAGGCAAGATTAACAAATATGTGCAGGCAAAAGGAATTACACTCACAACGATGCATAGATTTGGGCAGATGATATTTCTATAAAGACATATCATAGTAAAACTTTCCAAAAGCACAGAAAAGGAAAAAAAATCCAGCTCGGAAAATATGAAAAGTTACCTACAAAGGAGAACCAGTAAGACTAAATTCTGATTTCTCAGCAAGAAGGCAATGGGATGACATATACAAAACTGTGAAAGAAAAAAATTGCAAACTAAGAATCATATACCAGCAAAGCTGTCCCTCAAGTATTATGACAAAATTATGACATTTCCTGATAAACAGAAATTAAAGGAATTTGTAATGACCAGACCAACTGAACAAAGAATATTAAAGGGAATCATTTGAACTGAGAACCTTCAAGAGGCAAAAAGCAACCTAGGATTATCATACATGACAACACCACCGAGGACTCAATCCAGATATTTAAGTATTTAAAGTAAAACAAACAACAGACTAAAAATAAGAGACCAGAGATATCAACAGATAATGATACAAAGCAAAAGTGGGGGAATAGTATAGATACAGAAGCTCCAAATGGCAAGGAAGTCAAGTAGATTTCAAAATAAAACAAACTGTTTTAAGCAGGGTAAAATTTAATAAATTGGTCTCTTGTGTCTTGTTGTAGAGGGTCTAAATTATTAATTTAAAAATTAATAAATTACAGGGTAACCTCAATGAAAACAGACAAAAATATGCAGAAACTCAGGAAACAAACTGACATAATAATTTTCAAAAAACAGGAACCATACAAAAGTAGCAATGAAAAAGCCTGAAGATTAACACTAAGACTTCAGAAATATATAATATGCTGAAAGGACAAAGAAATGGAACTGAAACAATGGAAAGCTGAATTACTGAGCTTAAAGAAAAAAATCTCTCATCGGAGCCAAAACCCCCCAGTACTATTTCTGTTCTTGTAGTGTAGTACTTACAAATCAGACTGCTAACCTCAAGGTCAGCTGTTTGAAACTACCAGGCGTGCCTCCGTCAGTAAAGATTTATAGCTTTGGAAACCCTAATGCAGGGTCACTGAGTCAGAAACCACTCCACAGCATACCACCATTACCATCACTGCTTTTTTTAAGTGCCTAGAGTCAGTTTCACCTCATAATGATGCCATATAGGGTTTCTAAGGAGTGACTGGTGAACCTGAATCACAGACCTGTCATTTAGCAGTACTGTGCTTGTCATATAGTACCACACCATGACTCCAACCCTGACTCTTACTCCTTAGATCTACCCACCCACTCCAAAAAGAACCCCCCTAAAAACCAACCTAGATTATTAGGGCTGGCAAAACACCAACTATTTTTCAAATGCTACATGTTATCGACTTGATGGCACTTAACAACAACATGTTAAACACTAAATGCAACAGAAAAAACTCAGACACACTAGCTACAAACAGAAAAGGCAGTATGAAGAGCAAAACATATACAGAAACATGATATTGTACCATACTTGAAAAGTTACTTTGTTAATGAAAACTGTCCACCTATATAAATCTGTGCTCTACTAACAGGACCAAGAACTTTTTATTTTGAATTTCTTATTACAGGAGTCCTGGTGTAGCACTGTAGGGT
>NW_006408692.1:3144815-3148833 GCF_000296735.1 Chrysochloris asiatica | reverse complement strand
AAGCTGCACTGAAGCATTGGCAAAAAACAAGGTTCCAGGAATTGACAGAACACAAATTGAAGTATTTCAATAAACTGATAAAGCTTTGGAGACACTCACTCATCTATGGTACTGCTGGTTTCTTTGTTCCGCATGTTTTCCTGTGTGGAGTTCATTTGCTTTGTGCTTTTTCTTGTCAATCTCTTCACAGTTTTAATGTTTAAAAATTTTTCAAGCATTTTCCTTTTCCTGATTTGACATGAAGGTGTATTAAATTTCTTTGCAGTTACCCTGCAATTTATTAATTTCTTCCCCACTTAAAAATAGTCTGTTTTATCTTGAAATCTACTTGACTTCCTTTTGGTATAGTGTAACTATACTTTTCCTGCTTTTTGCTCTGCAGTTGTATTTATTATAGATTGATATCTCTGATTTCCTATCTCCAGTCTTATGGTTTCGTTTTACTCTGGATATTTCTATATCTGATTTAATTCTGGGTGGTGTTGCTGTATATGTCAATCTCTGGTTTTGTCTGCTGCTCTCAGTTCAAAGGACTCCTTTTAGTATTTTTTGTAAAGTTGGATTTTTTTTTTACAAATTCCTTTAATTTCTGTTTATTTGGAAATGTTCTAATTTCACTGTAATATTTGAGGGATAGTTTTGCTGAGTATATGATTCTTGGCTGGCAGTTTTTTTCTTTCAGAATTTTGTATATGTCTCCCCATTGCCTTCTTGTCTGCATGGTTTTGCCTGAGAAATCAGAACTTAATCTTATTTGTTTTCCTTTGTAGGTAACATTTCTTTTTTCCAGAGCTAGTTTCAGGATTCTTTTCTTGTTTTTGATTTTGGAGAGTTTGATTATAATATGTCTCAACCTTTCTGTCAATTGTTTGGATGGAACTAAATATCATTCTTGTGAATTCTTTCTCAGGTAGTTCCAGTGCCTCTTTCTCTCTCAATAACATTTTTTAGCTCTGCCTCTTGATTGTTTGATCTACACTGGCTTGTTTCTTTATGTGAACATAAATTTTCTAGGTATTATGGTGTTGTTATATATGTACAAAGTTGATGAATGTATGTTGATGTATTCTTAGGTACTCACCAAGTGCCTCCTGGTGGGTGTGATCAGGAAATGACCTTGTGTGCAGAGTGCTCTCTGTTCACACAGTTCCATTTAGAGTAGATTCAGCTAATGTTGGTCATAGTTGCTGGTCTTGTGTATAGTGGCTGGTATTTGCTGTCACCCAATTGGTGGGGCTATAGAGGGTATGGTTGTAGATTGGCAACAGTTGCTGTCTCCTTCAGGTGAGACAATATGGAATAAATAAACCAGTCAACACAGTGAAGACTGCAAGTCCACAGCTTTCTCTCAGTCAATAAGTGGCATGCTTTCCCACCTACTGGCCTCTTGCCTTCACAGCCACCTAAGAAAATTCAAGATGGCAACACTGTGTCAGCAGGCCTTCACAGACTGCCTGTCTCCTTTCCTTCCTTTTGTTCTCTAACCCACATGTCTGTTCAATCACCTCTCCAAGTAAGAGCGAATTATGTTTTCTCATCACTAAAGCTGTTCACAAACTCTCGAGATGGCTGTGGCAGGTCCCACTGGCCACCACTGCTCATCAGTCACCTCCTCTCTTGCTGCATCTGTTCAACTCTCACAGTAAGCAAATAGTCAATCCATTTTTTAAGTTACTTCTTAAGTAACTTAAAAAAGGGGTAGTACTTACTAGTTTAATCATTGCTATTAGTTTTATTTATTTGCATTAGGCAAATCTGCTGCACAAGACTTCTTTAAAGTGTTCAAGAATAAAGATGTCAGTTTGAGGACTAAGATGCACCTGATCCAAACCATAGTATATTCAACAGCCTCATATGCATGTGAAAGTTGGATAGTGAATAAGGAAGACCATAGAAGAATTGATGCAGCATTTGAGTTCTGGTGTTAAAGGAGAATATTGGAAGTGCTATGGACTGCCAAAAGAACAAACAGATCTGTTTTGGAAGTACAGTCAGAATGCTTCTTGAAAGCCAGATGGCTGGACTTCATCTCTCATACTTTGAACATATTATCAAGAGGAACTAATCCCTGGAGAAGGATATCATATTTGATAAAGTGGAAGGTCAGAGAAAAAGAGGAAAACCCGCAACACAATGGATTAGTAGAGTGGCAGCAGCAAAGTCCTCAGGTATAGCAACAATGGTGAGGTTGGCCCAGGACCAGAAAGTGCTTCATTTTGCTGTGCATAGGGTCGCTATGAATTGGTACTGACTGGATGGCATCTAACAACAACAACAACAATCCTGTACCATTAACATAACAAAGACAATCTATTTCCAAATAGGATTGTACGCTCAGTCATAGAAGTTAGAAGTATGTTAACTTGGCTGCTAACAAAAAGGTCAGTGATTTGAATATATAAGCTGCTCCTCAAGGTAAAGACATGACTTAACTGTGAGGAAACCCTATAGGGCAGTTCTACTCTGTCCTATAGGGTTGCTATGAGTTGGAATTGACTCAAATTATTTTATTGGTACAGAAATTAGGATTTATACACATTTTTTTGTGTGTGGATACAATTAAACCCTTAACAAACAGGAAACATGTTTTTAGACTTTACACATTTCAAAATCACTTTTAAAGTATTAAGCTGAATGCCCCAAATCCAAGCATTAATGAATCGTTCTTCCACATCAGCAAAGCAAAATCTAATCATAGAATTTGAAAGGATTAAACTAAAAGGTCCTGAAAAATTGGTCCAATTAAGTAAATTACTGACAGACAGCATAGTTCTAATTTCTCCAGCTGACCTAGATAAAAAAATTTACTGTATCTTGTCCATGTTGTCTTTTGATCCATACACTTCTATCTTTGCTTTGATTGTTTCCACTTGTTTCTTCAGAATGTCAGTACAAAATGGCCACTGAATTGGAAGGTTTGCCTTTGTCATTACTAAGCATTTCCCTATCAGAAGCAGCTCTTAGAAACACATGTGTTCAGATATTTTCCTGGAGGCAGCCTTCTAATATTTTCCACAGAAATTCATCCTAGACAATTACCAAAGAGGCTAAAAACAGTAACTTTTAAAAACAATACCATTCAAAAGATAGAAAAAAAAAATGGGTTATACAGAGTATACACTTCAGTGACTGGGGAAAAAAACAAAAAGCCACAGTTCATTGGTGTTAACCAAGGCATGACAAGATAGCAATGGTGAACTGCGTTCTGTGGCTAACTTTAACTATTAACTCACTGTTGTCAGAAACTCAAAGCAACCCTACGTGACAGAGTAGAACTGACTCAGGATTTTTAAGGCTATAAGTCTTTAAAGAAGCAGATTACCTCATCTTTCTCTTTCTGTGGTGCTGGTGGATTTGAACCACAGGCCTTTCAATGAACAGTTGAGCACTTTGATGCAAGTGTGCCACCTGAGTTCTAACACTACTTTCAATATTTAATTTTCATTTAGTCAACAGGCATATGTTGTTAAGTGCTGTCTAGTCGGTTCTGAGTGACCCTGTATAGGGTTTCTGACGAGCGGCTGGTGAATTTGAACCACCTACCTAGAGGATCAAACCGACCTTGCAGTCCAGTGCATTATCCCATAGCGCCACACCAGTAACTGGCATATACTGGGTACTTATTGGATGTACAGCAGAAACAAGGCAAGGAAGTAAAACTATAATTTTTAACTGCTTAAGGAACATTAAAATGAGATTTGGATTACATTAAACACTAAAATGAGAATGGACTTGGTTACATTCAACCTTAATTTTTCTTCTTATCTCAAATTAAAAAGAAAAGAAAGTGAAGACACAAGGTTTTGAGACGAGATAGAAGGAAAACCTTTATGTAAAATGATTCATTATTGCCTTTTGTCAGGAAGGGAGAATTTGTAAAGAAAAGTAAAACAATGACAGAGCAAGGTACATATAGAAGTAGGAAATCCATTTTAGTTAAAGTGTTAGAAAGATGTAAGATTGTTGTTGTTGTTGTCTGGTGCATGCACAGCAGAACAAAACAATGCTGGGCCAACCT
>NW_006408692.1:3138122-3144455 GCF_000296735.1 Chrysochloris asiatica | reverse complement strand
GCACCTTAGCCCTCAAGCTGACATCTCTGCTCTTCAACACTTTAAAAAGTTCCTGTGCAGCAGATTTGCCCAATGCAATAAGATGTAAGATCAATGGTTGTCAATTAATTACCAAAAAATTCCAACAATAAGACACAGGTGGCTAGATCAATTGTTGTTAAGTGTCATGGAGTCGGTTCCAACTCATTAGCAAGCCTGTATAGGGGTTCCAAAGGAGCTCTGGTAGTGTAGTGGTTATGAATCGGGCTGCAAACTGCAAGGTCAGCAGTTCGAAACTGCCAGCTGCTCCACGGGAGAAAGATGAGGCTTTCTGCTCCCGTAAAGATTTACAGTCTCAGAAACCCTGTTCAGGGTAGCTATGGGTCAGAATCCAACTCGACGGCACTTAACAACAACAACAACATAGGGGTTCCAAGGAGTGGGGGCAGGGCGGAGTGTGACCTGCAGACCTTGCAGTTAGCAGTCCAGTGTTTATCCTACAACACTACATCAGGACTCCCAAGGTAGATTTGTGAGGATGGCAGATAACAGGTCAGGGTTTCGTTCTATTGTGCCTAGAGTTGCTATGAGTCAGAACCGAATTGATGGAGCCTAAGAACACCAAGAACAACAACATCAACTATCCAGAGGCAATGAAGTGAGTCTATTGCCTAACCCTGTGACTCTATGGAGTACATTAGCTTCTGGCCTTTTCTTCCAAATCCTTAAGGCATTATCTGCTTCTGGGAACTGAGAGAACACCTTGTAAAGAACCAGTTAAAACTAAAATTGAATCAGAATTTCTGATCTAAGAATAGATCCTCTTCCTGGATCTCCTAATTAATGAGAGCCTTTAAGGCCCACTCTCATTTAGATTCTATCTACCAATAGTTTCAAGGTCCCCTAGAATAGATTCAAGAAAAATGTAATACTAAAGGATAATTCAGTATAGCACATGTACATTTCAATGAGAAACGAACTGATTTGTTCCCAGTATCATTGCTAATTAATGTCAGTCTCCTAACTTAGTCTAGTCCTCTTTCCATAAAGCATTTTAAAAATGAAAATCTTTAATGTAATTGAATAAAAGATCCAGATGACAAGAATTAAGCACTGTGTATATCATAGCTTGAGACAAAGGAACTTGCTTTTCACAAATGCAATTGAAAAAATGTAAAAAGAGTATAGTTTAGAATATGTATATTTTAAAGGTCAAAAAATTTTTGAATCCATATGTAGAGAAATAAAACAAGAAACAACTTGATCCAAACAGAAAAAAAGCAAAAATTTGTGCCCTAAGAGTAACTCTACTTTATAATTTATAAGGTGAACATGTAATTTCTTGAATAACTGGAGATAAACTGGCTTTAATCTTAATAGTCAATCTTTCATGTCAGCAAGATTCTCCTTAATAGTCAATCTTTCATGTCAGCAAGATTCTCATTTAATAATGTCATTGATGTCTTCAGCTTCTGCAAAGATTTAAAGCCTCAGAAACCCTGTACAGGTTCACTATGAGTCAGAACCGACTCACCAGCACTTAACAACTATTATAGATGCGAACCACAAGGTCAGCAGTTCGAAACTACCAGCTGTTCCGCGGGAGAAAGATGAGGCTTTCTGCTCCTGTAAAGATTTACAGCCTCGGAAACCCTGTACAGGGTTCCGACTCCACGGCACACAACAACAACGTTATAGATAGTAGCCCTGGTGAGGCATTATGGGTTAATGAGTTGGACTGCAAAGTCAGTTTGAACCACAAGATCGGCAATTCAACCTCACCCACAGCTCCTCAGAAACCCTAAGGGGTCACTAAGGGTCGGAACCAACTAGATGGCACTTAACCACAACAGCAACAATATGTAAATAGGAGCAAAATTGTTAACGATTTGTGGCGCTGTGGGTTAATATGCTGAACTACAAAGTCGTTTTGAGTCATAGGCGGTTCAAGCTCACCAGTGGCTCCTCAGAAACCCTATATAGGGTCCTATGGCTCGGAACCCACTCGATAGCATGTCACAACAACAACAATGAACTTTGGCTTCTATGCATTTATCCATTCTAGATATTCCATATAAGTGGGGGAATCTTTAAAACATTATGTTAAGTAAAGTATGTCACACACAAAAGGATTTGAACTGCTGACCTTGCAGCTAGCAGTTCAGTGCTTATCCTACAGTGCCACCAGCATTCCCTTAATGATTTTTAGAACTGTATAAAAACTATTGAAAATGTAAAGAAAGGAGAATCTCTCAAGTAAGAAGGATGATATTTTTTCAAATTTTTGTTAAATGTGGGAGATTATATAAAAGCCATTTCCTTTCATCTGACTCATTTAGGGTGTAAATACTAAACTTGAACATACTGTTCTTCCTTTTAAACAAAGGGTTAACATTTAATAATTGACTGAGAACAATGAAAGATGTAACAGGGAAAGAGATCAAGAGAATGAGGGTGCAGAGGATTCATTTTCTCCATCAAGAAGAAAGGTGAAGAGAGAAAATGAATATAACAAATGCCAGAAGCTTTACCAATGAAGACATCCATTTCGGGAAATAAGGTTATCAAGGAAGAGATTTGAGGCGAATGTAAAAGCCCCAGGAGAACAGCATTGTACTTATGTCCCTATAAGAATGAAATTCTAAAGAATCAGTTCAGATGGAAAAAGTAAAAGTATAGTGCTTTAGATAAAAAAGCCATACATCTTTCAATGTGTGGTGCAGTGGTTAAATGATGGCTATGTAAAACTGCAACAAACCAAAAGCCTACAAAAATCAGTCATTATTCAATCCTAGAGTAGGTCTGGAGTCCTGGTGTGGTGCTGTAGAATAAGCAATGGATTGCTAACCAAGAGGTCAGCAGTTCAAACCCACCAGTCACTCCTCAGAAACTCTATACAGGGTTGCCATGAGCAGGAATTGACTCGATGGCACTTAACAACAACAACAAAGGAGGTTCATAAACCTGCACCAGCCAGAATCAAACTGTGAAAGGTATACAGTCTCTAAACAGTTTCTTCAATACACAAGAACAGAGGCAGCAAAAGCAAGTTAACCAAGGAAGTCTTGCAGGAAGACTTTGAAAGAAATAAGATGGCGTACTCAAATAGGGTAAATGAAAAGACGTTTACCAAATGATTATTTTTAAGGGTGTAAGCAAGTCGGAAGTGAAGAGGACTTAAAATACTTGCTGATTAAGATAAAAGACCACAGCCTTCTGTATAGGTTGTACGTCACTGTAAAGAATACAAAAATCCTCACCACTGGACCAATAAATAACATCAAGATAAATGGAGAAAAGATTGAAGTTGTCAAAGACTTCATTTTGCTTGGATCTGCAATTTATACTCATGGAAGCACCAGTCAATAAATCAAATGACATACTGTATTATGCAATACTGCTACACAACACTTCTTCAAAGTGTTCAAGAACAAAGATGTCAGTTTGAGGACTAAGGTGAGCCTGACCTAAGCCATGGTATTTTCAATAACCTCATATGCATTGAAAGTTGCATAAAGGGTAAGGAAGGTTATAGAATTGATGCATTTGAGTTATGATGCTGGAGAAGAATATTGAAAGTACCATGGACAGCCAGAAGAACATATAAATTTGTGTTGGAAGAAGTACAGCCAGAATGCGCCTTAGACACCAAGATGGCAAGATTCATCTCTCTTATTTCAGACATATTATTAGGAGGGACTAATTCCTGGAAAAGGACTTCATGCTTGGTAAAGTGGGAGTGAAAACGAAGAAGAGCCCCAATGAGATGGACTGGCACAGTGGCAGCAGCAATGGGCTCAAACATAACAATTGTGAGGATAGCAGAAGACTGGAGAGTGTGTCACTCTGTTGTACATAGGGTCGTTATGAGTTGGAGATGACTCGGTGACATCTAACAACAAGAAGAAAGCAGGGTTGAGGTTCCTGGTTAGTGCTTCTAACCCATTTATTAGTGCCACAAAAGAAAGGTTTAGCAATTTGCTTCTGAAAAGATTACAACCAAGAAAACCCTATGAGCAGTTATACTCTGTAACATAGGGGGCCATCACAAGTAGGAATTGAATGACAGCAATGGGTTTCAGTTAGGTGGGTTTAAAAAAACAACCAGCAGTGTTGAGGCAACCAATAGGAGAGAGTGTAGCACTCAAAATCTAGCAGTAGCAAGAAATGATTCCCTTCCATAGGTTTAAAGGTGAAGGGCAGGAAGCAGTGTTATAGAAGCTTGCCCTATAAGAGTTGGAAACAAGGGAAAAGAGTCCCTTAGCAAGAACTGTGGCTTTAGGTAGAGAAACACTAGTGAGATAAATACCCAGACTTCTTTGGTGCTCTCTCCTCCACCCTCTGATCTCCTGTTGGTACTTTCCATTGGCTGAACCCAAACGGAATCCAGAGGACAAGAGAATATAGGTGATGTAGTCCATAATGGTTAGGATCAAATTGTGGGTCTGGAGGGACATATATAAAAAAAAAAAAAATCATCACTGACAATAACACGAATCCCTCCATCCATACACCTGGGTATAAAATAAGTTATGAATTAAAGAAGAAATCTAAATTTAAAATTACAAAGTTATGAGTCAAACAATATTTCAAAATGCATGAGATATAGCTAAAGCAGCACTTACAGGGAAATTTATAGTCTTTCAAATTATTTTCAGTATTTAAATCTTTAACTCACAGAAACTAGAATAAAAAAACAAAATAACACAAAGAAAGTAGAAATTAATATAAAATGAAAAAACTCAATTAAGCTGACCAATAACTGGTACTCTGGAAAGTCTAACTGGAAAGTTTATGAAGAAAAAAAGAATCTAGGAAGTAATAAGATTAAATTAGAGTAATAAGGGACTAAAAATTAAGAAATTACTAAGAACCAATAATTATGAAATTCTAGATAAAAAGCGTTTTCTGAAAAAGTTTAATAACAGCTAACATTTACTGAATGCTTACAGTGTGCTTCTTGTTTTTGTTAAGTACTGTCAAGTCTGCTCCGACTCATAGTGACCCTGTATAGGGATTCCAAGGAGCAGCTGGTGGGTTTGAATTCCCAATCTTATGAACTCCCAATCTTATGATATAAGTGCTGAACTTATAAATACTTTAGTTGGATAAAGTAATGTAATACAATTGCTCTAGGATAATGGGGCACTGGTGGCATAGTGATTAAAGTACCTTGGCTGCCAACTGAATAGTTGGCAGTTTAAATTCACCATATACTCCACGGAAGAAAGATGTGACAGTCTTACAAGATTGACAGCCTTGGAAACCATGGAGCAGTTCTACTCTGTCCTATAGGGTAACTATGAGTTGGAACTGATTCAGTGGTTGTAGGTTAGGGGTTTTGGCTATCTGAGACAGGCATTGTTATTTCTAGTTTAAGTTTGAAAAAACTGGAGTTTAAAGAAGCAACAAATGTAAAGGTAGACATTTTGTAACAAAAGGAGGGGAGTGGTTGATCTTGAAGTCAAGGAACAGAGGACTCTGGGACCATCAAGGGAGAAGACTGGAGTGAGGGACCCTATCCAGAGAAGCAGCAATGCCAGAGATGGAGGCAGAGATGATGATGTGGAGAGATGGAGCGGCTGGGGACTCTAGAACTCAAGGAGGGAGAAGGGCTGTGTGCTGGCGGCTGAGGGACTGGCGTGCAGGGTATATACCCTTTGGTGGTTTGAATGGTTATATATTCCTGAGTGCTTCAGTGTACAACCAAAAAAAAAAAAAAAAAAGCCCAGAGGAAACAGAAACAAATGCTGTTGAATGTTGATGCATGGCGGGGATAATAACCATTGCAGTGAAACGAAATACGATAGGATGAATATAAAGCTGATGCTCTCCTATGTAAACTATCACTTAATTCACAATAAAAACTAAAAAATGCAACCTGTTCAAAGTCTAGGATTTCTTAGGCTGCCCCGTTCCAGAACCTGCATCTTTAACAGTTATATTTCATTGCCTTTCAAAATAAATTACCAAAGTTATTCCCCAAAATAGAAAACTGGAACTGAGAATAACCATAAAATCAATGGATTGAGTAATCAAGATTCACTACTTCTATCTCCTGCAAAGTCCTAGGTCACTAAGGGTCAACATAACTGTATCCACAAGGGACAATTCCTATTTTGTAAAATCAGTCCTAGAGCACAGAAAGAGATGGAATTCTAAAATTGTATGGAAATACAAGAATAGACAAGGCAATCTTAAAGAAAAACAGTTGTAGGGCTCACTTTATCAGATATTACAATCTACTATAAAGTTATAATGAGGAGCTCTGGTAGCGTAGTGGTTACGAATCGGGCTGCGAACCTTAAGGTCAGCGGTTCGAAACTACCAGCTGCTCCGCGGGAGAAAGATGAG
>NW_006408692.1:3132899-3133978 GCF_000296735.1 Chrysochloris asiatica | reverse complement strand
ATATAAGGAATATCTTCTCCTGAAGGGGAGATAGCTCAGAATCATAGTCCAGAACCTGGACTCGGGACCAGGTGTATACTAATCCATTGTTGTTGTTGTTGTTGTTGTTGTTGTTAAGTGCCTTCGAGTCCTTTCTGACTCAGCAACCCTGTACAGGGTTTTCAGAGGAGCAGCTTGGTGGGTTTGAATCGCTGATCTTGTGGTTAGCAGTCTGGTGTTTATCGTACAGCGCCACACCAGAACTCCATATTCATGAAATACTTTATAATGTTGAGGAAGAAATGCTCCACTAGGAATTGTGATCATCTTTAAATGAAGATGACTGGTGGCATACTGGGTTAAATGTTAAGCTACTAGCTGCAAAGTCAGTGATTTGAACACTTCAGTCCCTTCATGGGAGAAAGATGAGGTTTTCTTCTCCAGTAAAGATTTGCAGTTCTCTAGGAAATGCTTTGCTACTCTGTACTATGGGGTTGCTCTGAGTTGGAATCAACTCAATGGCAGTGGATTTTGGTTTGATAGAGATTTGTACAGTGGCTAAAGTGCTCAGCTGCTAACCAAAAGAGGTGTGATTCAAACGCACCAGCTGCTTGACAGAAGAAAGATGAGACTGTGTTTCAGTAAAGATTTCAGCCTTGGAAACCCAGTCCTATAGGTTAACTGTGTGTCAGAAACCACTCCTGTGGTTTGGATTACATGTGGCATGGATTACATGGTCGCCAAGAGTCCGAACCAACTCATCGGCAGTAGGTTATAGGATCACTGTGAGTCGGAATCGACTCAATGGTTTTTCGGTATATTATTAAGCTAAAAGAATACTACTCTTAATTCATGTGAAAAGCTTAATGAGTCACATACTACATTTAATTTAGGCAAATTGAACTCTCAACTCTCAGCAAATAAACTAAAGTAGTCTTTCAATTATTTCTTTAGTGTCAATGGAAGATATGGTCATTTTATCCAAGCTGAAGGAAAAACAAGCTGTATTGCACTTATTTTAAAATGCACAATTTACTTCTTGTTGTCAGGTGCCATTGAGTCGGAACCGACTCATAGCGACCCCATGCACAGCAGAACGA
>NW_006408692.1:3121072-3132799 GCF_000296735.1 Chrysochloris asiatica | reverse complement strand
GGCTTTCTACTCCCGTAAAGATTTACACCCTCAGAAACCCTGTACAGGGTCACCATGGGTCAGAACCGACTTGACAGCACATAACAACAACAACAACAATAAAGTTATAATAGTTAATATAATGTGATATTAGCACAAAAATGGGCAAAGTGACCATTGGAACAGAAGAAGCTCAGAAACATATCCACACATGAAAGTATAAAGGCAACACAACAGTGCAATAGGAAAAAGAGGGTTTTTTTTTTTAGTAAATCGTACCAACTCAACTGTACACTATATGGGAAAAACAATATTTTGACCTGTATTTTATACCTTACACAAAATCAGTTCCATATAGGTATCTAAATGGAAAGCTTGTATAGAAAACATCTTTGTGACCACACTCACTCACTGTCATCAAGTCCATTACAATTCATAGTGACCCTATGTAGGATCATAGTGACCCTATGCAGGGCTTCTGGGGTTGTAAATCTTTACGGGAGCAGAAAGTGTCTTTCTCCTGAGTAGTAGATGGATTCAAACTACTGACCTTGCAGTTAGCAGTCCAACTCAGAACGCACTACGCCACCAAGGCTCCCATGCCACCAAGGCTCCTATGACCATACAGTAGGCAAGTATGACCATATTATAGGCAAGTATTTCTTTAAAAGCACTAACCATCAGAGAAAATAGTTTAATTGGACTGGTATAAAATTAAGAGCTGTTTATTGAAAGACACCATATTAAGAGAGTATAAAAGAAACACACAAATAAAAGATATTCTAAATATATAAGGAGCCCTAGTGGCTCAATGGTTAAGCACTTGGTTGCTAACCAAAAGGTCAGAAGTTCAAACCCACCAGCCTCTATGTGATACAAAAGATTTGGTGATCTGCTCCCATAAAGATTCCAAATACATTGCCATGAATGAATTTCGATTCATAGTGACCCTAAAGGACTGGGTAGATAAGCCCTATAGGGTTTCCAAGGCTATAATCTTTACAGAGGAGTCTTGGTGTGACGCTATAAGAACTGGACTGCTAACCAAAAGGTTGGCAGTTCAAGCCCACCATCCACTCCTTGGAGAACCTATATACAGGGTCACTATGAGTTGGAACTGACTTGACGGCATTTAACAACAGTCTTTACAGAAGTAGACTGACATCTTCTCCCAAGGAGCAGTGGGTAGATTTCCATCACTGACCTTTCAGTTAGCAGTTGAGTGCTTAATCACTGCATCACTAGGGATCTTTCCTGAAAAGATTACAGCCCAGGAAACCCTTTGGGACAGTTTTACTCTGTACTATAGGGTTTTTATGTGTCAGAAAAAGTATTGAAAATATTGATGATGTCAACGATTTCATTTTACTTGTACCTACAATCAATGCCTATGGAAGCAGCAGTCTAGAATTCAAGTGACATACTACATTGGTTACTTCTGCTGCAAAAGATCTCTTTAAAGTATTAAAAAACTAAGATGTCACTATAAGGATTAAGGTATGTCAAACCAAGCCATGGCATTTTCAATATGCATACAAAAGCTGGACAATGACTAAGGAGAACTAAAGAAGCATTGATACCCTTGAATTATGATGTTGATGAAGAATATTGAATATATAACAGATTACCAGAAGATTAAACAAATCTATTTTTGAAGAAGCATTATCAAAATACTCCGTAGAAGGGAGATTAGCGAGACTTTGTGTCACATACTTTGGATTGCTGGAGAACATCAAGCTTTGTAAAGTAGAGGGTCAATAACAAAGGAAGACACTCACTGAGATGGGGTGACACTGGCTGCAACAACAGGTTCAAACATAGGAAAAATGTTGAGATGGTACAGGACTGGGTTTCATTTACATAGGGTCTCTATGAGTTGGAATGGACAGAGTAGAAGTCACTCGGCAGCACACAACAACATAGCTAACAAATGATTGGCAGCCAATACATGTAAAAGACTCCAACAAATCAGTAAGAGCAAGGGGAACCCAACTGAAAAAATACGTAGGAATGTTGAACAGGTTTTATAAAACCATATAAAACTGACCAATAAACATGTAAAAAAAAAGTCTTATTTTTTTATCCAAGAAATACAAATGAAAACCATTGAGGAAATTCCAATAGACATCCACCAGATAGATAAAATGAAAAAGACTAAAATTATAGCAACAGTTACTGAAGACATGATTATAAATTGGCAAACCACTGTAGAATAATATTAGGTAATACTGACCAATATTGACCAAAGATGAGCATGTACATTTCCTATTGCCCCGCAAACCCATCCCCAACAGAAATGTGTTCAATACAACATATCTGAGGGAGCTTCAGAAAATTTGTGGAAAGATTCCATTATCTTTTAATTCCATTTTCCCACAAACTGTTTGAAGCTAAAATGCTTCCAGCAGCCTTATTTGTAATAACCTCAAATTGGAAACTACCCAAAGACCATCAATAGTAGAATGATTTTTTTTAAATGTCATATACTTAAATGAATTCCATACAGAAATAAAAATGCTCATGTAACAGTATAGATGAGTCATATTAAATAAAAAGAAAGAAAAGGCAAATACAAAAGAGCATATAAATGCCACTGCACAGTGTATAAACTATAAACACAGACAAAATTAATTAGGTCATTACAAATCTGAATAGTGGTTATATTTGGGAAGGGAAGTAGCGACAGACAGGGAGCAGAAAGACACTTATATCGTACAGGTAATGTTCTGTTTCTTGATCTGGGTGCTGGCTGCCAGAGTCTTTTCAATACATGAAAATTCATCAATGATATGTGTACATTCCTGTATGCATTCACATATTGCAATAAGAAAATCACGAATATGATAAAAGGCAAATAAATTCAAACAGCAAACTAGAAAAATTGTTTCTATATGTATGATAAAGGGTTAGTGAAGTAATATATAAAGAATTCATTAACTCAGTTTTCACAAAGTTAGTATCCACAGGAAAATGATCACAAATTCAAAAAGGATGTTCAAGCAAAGAAATGAAAATGGCTACTAACCATTCAAATGTGATGGTGGTGTCTGTGTGCCGTGGAGTCGGTTCCAACTCATAGCGACCCTGTACAGGGTTTCCGAGGCTGTAAATCTTTACAGGAGCAGAACACCTCATCTTTCCCGCCTATAACAGCTGGTAGTTTCGAACTGTTGACCTTAAGGTTTGCAGCACGATTCGATTCGTAAGCACTACACTACCAGAGCTCCTTAATCATTCAAATGTACAAGATGTAAAATAGAACACTGGGCTACTGTGTGTGCTACCAAATTTGCATAGATTAAAGGAAACTAGTAAGACTGTTGTTGAGGGTCTAGTGGAACTAATAATCTAGTCCCAATGGAAATGTGAATTGGTATAAACTTTCTGATGAGTTTAGAAGCATCACAAGCCTTAAACGGTTCAAATCTTTTGATCTACTGCCTCCACTTACAGAAATTACTTTGAGGGAAAAATCAGAGTTACAGTTTTAAAGATGAACTTGGTGTTGCTTACAATGGTGAAAATTCTGAGACAATTTAGTTATCCAATGATGGGAAAATAGTTATATTACGGTACATCTCATAGAATGTTATTCTATTATTATACTCATAGTAAAAAGTGTATGAATGGGAAAACACATGATAAATTAAACAAAAATATAGGACACAAAATTCTATGTAGTATGATACATTTTTGTGTTAAAAAAAAATTACACACACATAAGCATTTGCATAGGAAAAGTCTTTAAGAACATATACCAGAATGTTAACATTGGCCATCTTTGGTTAGTATAATAATGGATGAATTTACATTTTCAGTTTATTGTTTAAATTAAGATGTTATTTCAGCATGCACTATATTACATTCAGAAATTTAAGGAAATAATAGGGTTAAAAACAAAACTATCCATTCAATTCCCCTTACTCTAGAAAACTAAACAACTTAGATTTCTGTGTCTCCTTCAATTCCCACATTCAATCTGTAACTGTTTCCTCAATTTTACCTTAGAAATGTCTGTCCAAGCCATTTTTCTATTATTTCTTCTCTCATTTGCACAATTCAGTTCTTGTCTTCCCTAGTGAACTCATTCAATCTCATCATTCCGGCAAAATGGCCACGTCTTTCACTCCTCAAACCACTTATTATAACGACTTTTCACTCACTGTTCTACCCCAAAACCAAACTCACTGCCTTGAGTCCATTCATAGAACTTGTAGAGCAGTAGGTTTGCTTTTGTGGAAGGGTTTCCAGTCTTTATAGAAGCAGACAGCCACACCTTTCTCTCGCAGGGTGCTTAGCCACGGTTGTACTGCAACCTGGTCAGTACTTTCATGCCTCTTAACCTTGGAATATAACTCAGTTTTCTTCTCTGTAATTCATTCTGTCATTTTCATCTTTCTAATCCGATATACAGTCAAGATTGACCTCCAATATCATTTACTGGGTGTAGCCTCTCCGACGCAGCAAGAATGGAGTAGTTTCTAAATGAATCCTCCAATGACAGTTTGAACATCTTCCAACATTTATCACTCTGTACTGCAATGATCTGTTCGTGTCTAGTTTCCCCATTGTTCTGACATGGATCATTTTGTTTTCAATTTCTTAAAACCCAGTTGAATGAATGAATGTAAAGGGCATAGATGCAAAGCACTCGTCTATACAGAGGTCTGATGCTTTTTCTTCAAGATGGCAGAGACGCCTTAAAACAATCCCACACAAAAGCATCCACAGGCAGTCTCCAGTCAGAAGAACTGGCTACACCTAGCTCAATTAGCAAAGGACAAAAGACCTGAACCTAGATGCTGAGATGTCCCGGCCCTAGCCACCCACAGGAGATCCCTACACAAAGATCTCAAAGCTTGTTAGAACATTGGCACCTGCTGCCGCCAGTCCGCGGGCGCCACGCCTCAGCAGGGAATGGTAACCCCAGGCACTTCTGGATACTGACCCAAAAACAATCGCTGGAGAAAAATAAGAAATGACCCGTGGATTTCCAAAATGCACGATTCGGCCCCGCCCCAGCCAGACGCTGTCCCCCCCGCGGAGTGTCCATCCCTGGGGAAAGGAGTAGATGTGGCTTCTGCCCACTGGCGCTGCCAATGCGGCCACAGTTTGGGATCCTGCGAAGGCCTGGGGCACAGCCGCGGATTACACCTGTCAGGCTGCGCCTAACGCTAGGCCCTGAAGCCAACGGGGGTCGGTGGCCGAGGCCGGTGGGTGCACGTCACCCGCCATCTCGATCCTGGCTTGGCCCAACGTCTTGCCTCCTCGTTTCTCTCCTTGTCCTTCTCCTCAAACAAAGACCATTCACACCCACCGCCATTTTTCCCTTACCTCAAAAACCACCTCCTCGTCAAAGTCCGGTGTCATCCTTCTCCGCCATGCCACCCGCCTCAGCACGATGGGAAATGAAGGCGGGAGAACTGGCAGCACCCGGGCGGAGGCGACAGCCTGGTTTGTGGATCTAGAAAACTACAATTCCCACCAGGCCCTGCAACTCACGCCCTATTTTGATACGTGCTTATTGGAACAGAGTTTGAGTTTGTGGGCGGGGAAGACGGGCGGAGGATGGAGTCCAATTTCTCTAATTGGAAGAGGCTAGGGCTTTTGTGTGCCTTTTACGGCCGCGACTAGCAGGGGGCGCCTAGAGCACTGATTTCTTTCTTTCGTTCGTTCATTCTTTTTTTGTTGTTGAGTCTGCAGGGCACGCGCCAGCGGACAGCGGCGCGCGCAGCTCGAGTCCGCGCTTGGCTGTCCGCCAAGAGTTCAGAGGGGCGGCGCTCGTGCACGCTCGCCTGCAGCCGGCGGCTCGCGCCCGGGAGAGCGGCAGGGTCTCTAGAGCTGGTTGCGTCCTTTGTGCAGTAGCCGCGGGACGGAAAGCGAGCGCTGCGGAGGGTTTTCTCCTCTGCCAGAACACTTGAAACAATGGACTGAAAGGCGAACATGGATTGAGTAGGGCGAGTGGAGAAGCGAGCTGCCCGGGAGAATCATGACTTCTGCCGCCGGTAAGTGACGGCGCTCGCGCTGCCGCTGGAAAGTTTGTTGGGAGCACTGCTCATCTTCGACTCTCCGCGAACAACTTTCTCCTCTGGGTGGGTGAGTTGTTTGTCTGCCCTCCACCTTTCCAGAGGACCTCGGCTAATGCTGAACGGAGAAGGTTTGTGCCGGATTTACTCTTCCCTTCCTGCCAAAAAGGCTGCCTGGAAATCCATGTCTCCCTTGGGACCTCTCATCAGAGGTAAACCTGTATTGGGGACTCTTTGCGTCAGGTGAAATGACAAATGTTGAGGGCATTTGCTCTTTCCTCCTAAAATTTGAGCGACTTTGCCTTTGCGTGTGAAAATAGTTTAGATTCCCATGTTAAGAAATCAGTTATTCTAGGAAAGCTAAATGCACCAGCGTGTGGAATTCAGAGACTTTATGCGGGTAGCTTTAAACCTAGTATCTACTGGAAAACTTTACCCCCTTTTTCCTTAACGAGATTTTAGACCTTGTTACTCACGTCCTGGGGGTCTTATTTAAGAAACGGCAGTGGGATTGCCAGTGGCAATTGTTGACTCTTCTTCGGCCAATTTCGCATAGATTTCGTCAGCTTCTACCTGGTTGTGTAAACAAAGCCTTATGTTCTGTCTTCCGCCCACAGCCTTTCCCCTTATCCAAATGACAAAGGCTGTGTTTACTTTTGTGTGGATTTTGAGCAATTCTGGACGTTTTTAAGGAACAGTTTTTATTTCCCAAAGTGATTTCTAGAGTCGTATTCGATTCCTTTTAAAAGAACATAAGTTAATTTTTAAACAAGATCTTAATGTGTGAAGCAAAGTATTTTTTTATTTTGTTTTGTTTTACATTTTTGTTCGTTTTGATGGGAGTAAATTTAAATTGTTGTTGTTAAGTGCCGTTGAGTCGATTCCGACCCGTAGCGATCCTGTATAGGGTTTCCAGGGAGTTTCTGGTGAGCTTGAACCACCGACCTTTCAGTTCAAACTACTTTGCAGTGTGACGCATTAGCCCACAGCGCCAGATATCGTTTAAAACTTCACCTCAAAGTAACTTCTAGAATCAGCACTTTAAATGTGTATCAGATGAAATTTTCTTTGCTTTTCCTGGCATTTGTTTAAAACGCCTGTAACTTGAAACTGTCAAACAGCACTCTGAATGTTATGATTTGTGTTATTTTCTAAAGTCTAGATGTAGTTGGGTCAAGCATTGCTAGGTTTAACCAGATTATAATTAACTAGGCGAGAAGTTAACCAATAGGAATAAGAAAACAGAGTCAAGTGTTTCTGTAGATGTTGTGGGTGTTTCCTTTTTGATTTTGTATGTGTGTAATATGAGATAAAGGAGCTCTGGTAGCGTAGTGGTTACTAGGGCTGCCAACCTCAAGGTCAGCAGTTCGAAACGACCAGGGGTTCTGCGGGAGAAAGATGAGGCGTTCTGCTCCCTTAAAGATTTACAGCCTCGGAAACCCTGTTCAGGGTCATTATGAGTCGGAACCAACTCCACGGTACTTACCACCAACAACAACAATATGAGATATGTCTTAGCCATTGAAGTTCCTTATAAACTTTTTCTTAACAAGGAAGGCTTTCTACTGACTTTCTTGTTGTTAAGTGCCTTCAGTCAGTTCTGACTCATAGCGACCCTAAGTGGGTTTCCGAGGAACGGCTGGTGGATTTGAACTGCCAGCCTTGCAGTTCAAACTGATCTTGTGGTCCAGTGCTTTTCCTAGAGCGTCTCACCAGGATTTGTGTGTGACTGTAGATGAATTATTTTCATCTGAAATGTATGTGCCTTACCTTTGTTCAAGTTTTCTTTATTGCTGAATCTAAGTAATTTGAGTGTAAAGTGATTGGAAATTTTCAAATCCCTATAGCTCATGTTAGTTCTCCTTTTTTCTAGAGTCAACTGAATTTGAAATATTCATACCTTTTATGTATCAGCTTTCAATTTCAGTCCGAACCTTTTATAATAACTAGTAACAGAAGCACTTAATTTGACCTGCAAATAAAAAAACCTGTTTTCTGAGATTCAGTTTGGAAGTTTATGATTCTGTCATTTGGATTACTCTAGAATAATGCAAACTATTTTTATATTTTATCAACTTTACAATTAAAGAACACCACAGACATTTTTGTGGTATTTAAAAGAGGGGCACTTCTTGTGTTTAGCTAAGTTCGTTGGTTTTTAGTGTGGCTTGCTTGGAGCGTGAAGTGCCTTTTTGTGTTGTTATTCACCCATCAGTGAAGATTCATTAGTGTTCTTTTTCTGTTTGCATGGGATCATGGAAGAAAAACTGGGAATATCTAAGTAATAAGAACCCTGAAGAAGAGTTTGCTCTGTTTGTTGTTTTCTATCCCCCTACATCTGTGAAGGAACTGTGGCTCGGCGCTGTAGGATAAGTACAAACCACAAGGTTGGCCATCAAACCCCCAGCCACTCCTTGGAAACCCTATACAGGGTTGCTTTGGGTCAGAACCGACTCAACAGCATTTAACAACACCTGTAAAGCTTGGGTCTTTAGTAAAGATTTTCAAATTATTCTAAGCAGCATACGAAAAAGGAGAGAGAACGATAGATATGTATTTTTTGCTTTTTCAGTGTGTGCAGGTCACTATCATATTCATTTGGGACTGATCCAATAGGCAACAAAAAAGTGTACCCATGAGCCACCTGCGTGGGACAGATGGCGATGAGGTTTGTTACAGTAAATCACATACTAGCACTTCAGTTTCTTACCTTAGCTTTCCCTGGAACCTAACAGCTGTGTAAATAAAAGATCTGCTGCTTTGCTGTAAGAAGCTTTGGAGCTGACTGCGGATACAGTATTAAGATCCAGAGGTGCTGGATTCATTTCCAAACATGATGCACTTGCTTATTTCAAGACTTTGGCATTGGAGCAGACCATAATATAACGGCTTGTTGTTGCGGACCGGGTCCCCGGCAGTTTGTTAATTTTTTGAGTTGTGTTTCTTTCAAAGTTTAAAAAAAAAAAAAAATCAAAACAGGATTTCTGATATTGCAGGACCAATAACTCAGTTATTCTAACTTTAAAAAATTAAGAGTTTATTTAATACACCCATTGTAGTTGATTCCAGCTAAGTTTTTATAATATTATTCTACATTAAAATGAGTATTGGTTTAAAAGAAATTTTCTGTCACTGACTCTTATTAAGGGTAGGAGTCTGTGGCAGCTCTGTTTTCAACCCAGGAATATAGAAGCAAATGAGACCAGTGAAGTTCCTGCCCTTCTGGAGCTTGCCTTCTAGTGGGGGAGACAATGCTGTTGAAAATAGCTTCGGGTCACTTGGCTAGAATGAGTCATTGGCTGTTCAGTGATAGACTTCTCTCCTTCCTTGTGGAAAACCCAATTTGATTCCCAGATTCCCAGCCAGTGCACCTCATGCAGCCATCATCCATCCGTCTAACAGTAGAGACTTGCTGTTGCTATAATGCGGATCAGATTCAGCCAAGCTTCCAACAACAACAAAGTGACTAGAGAAAGTTCAGAGTCCTGTGTGGCGCTGTAGGATAAGCACTGAATCGGAAGGTCAGTTTGAACCACAATACTGCCACTTGGCAATTCAAACTCACTAGCTGCTCCTTAGAAACCCTATACAGGGTCACTATGAGTCAGAACTGACTCGACAGCAATAAACAACAGCAACAACAAAAGTTCCAACACACCTGAACTGACATTTTTGCTCTTGGAAGAACATTTTTAAAGAGGTCTTGTGCAGCAAATATGCTCAATGCAAAGTGTTGTTTGCAAAGATGTCCATTTAAGGACTAAGGCGCACCTGATCCAAGCCATGGTGTTTTCAGTAGTTTCACAAGCATGTCAAATTTGGACAGTGAGTTAGGAAGACTGTAGAAGAATTGATGCAATTCATTTATGGTATTGGAGAAGAATATTAAAAGTATCATAGACTGCTAGAAGAATAAATAAATCTGTATTGGAAGTACAACCAAAATGCTCTTTAGTAAGCAGACGGCAAAACTTCATCTCTTATACTTCGCCATATTGTCAGGAGGGACCAGACCCTGGAGAAGGACATTATGCTTGGTAAAGTAGAGGGCGGCATAAAAGATGGATACTTCCAACAAGGTGGATTTGAACATTGGCAGCAACTAAGGGAGTCTTGGTGTAGCACTGTGGGTTAATGCGCCAGACTGTAAAAGCCGTTTGAACTGCAAGGTCAGCAGTTCAAGCTCACCAGCTACTCCTTGGAAACCCTATACAAGGTTGTTATGGGTCAGAATCAACTCGACGGCACTTAACAACAACATGGGAGTCTTGGTGTGGCACTGGGGGTTAATGTGCCAGACTGCAAAGCCAGTTGGACTTCAAAGTCGGTGGTTCAAGCTCACCAGCTGCTCCTCGGAAACCCTATATAGGATTGTTATGGGTCGGAATCAACTCGACAGTACTTAACAACAGCAACAAGTAGCTATGGGCTCAAGTTTAACAATTGTGAGGATGTTGCGGGACCAGACAATGTTTTGTTCTGTTGTGCACCAAGGTCTCTGTGAGCTAGAACCTGCTCAGTGGCACCTCAACAACAAAGAGTTCATGGAAAAAATTCCATTATCTTTTCATTCCATTTTTCCACAAACTTTTTGAAGTCCCTTCCTATAAGAAATAGCTTCTCCTTAAGGAGCTCTGGTAGCGTAGTGGTTACGAATCGGGCTGCGAACCTTAAGGTCAGCGGTTCGAAACTACCAGCTGCTCCGCGGGAGAAAGATGAGGCTTTCTACTCCCGTAAAGATTTACACCCTCGGAAACCCTGTACAGGGTCGCTATGGGTCGGAACCGACTCGATGGCACTTAACAACAACAACAACAAAGGAAGTATCGCAAGAATTGCTGCTTCATGAAATGAAATATGATAGGATGAATGTAAAACTGATGTTCTCCCATGTAAACCCACATAATTCACAATGAAAACTTAAAAAAAAAAGCATTAGTTCTTCAGAATTGATCAAACGCTTCCATTTACAAGTAAGGGAAATGAAGCAGTGAGCTCTGCCACAAAGGCACACAATTAGCAGGTATGTTATTGGTTGTGTCCAGTATACATATAAACTACAGTGGTGAACCCAAGTTCACATTTATTTAAATCAGTGAGCAAGCATTGAGAACTTTAGGTTCCTAATGCTGTGCTATATTTATTTGAAATCAATGCCAGCTCAATCCTGATACATAGTCAAGTGAATTGCTAGAATACTAAAAGAGAACAGGGATTTCTGTCCCTGGGAAGTAGCCTTAAGTATAAGATATATTGAAGAAAAAGGTAAAATTGATATCAGATATTCTAAACTGCGTATTCACTAAAGTTATGACAAAGCCATAGGATTCAGAAAAAAAAAAGGGGGGATTATCTGCTGGGAGGTGGTTTTGTTCTATTTATTCAAATTCAAAAGCCCGGAAGGTAGGATGTTTTGAGAAAGACTGTAGAAGTGAAATCCACAGGACAGTCTGTCAGTTTCCATTAAGTTTAGTAAACTATTGTTGTGGAGGGTTGGGAAGAAGCCTCCAGCATTCATCCTTTCTCTTAAGAGTTGATCATTAGACACAGACCATTTGTTGCGAAGTGCCTTTGAGTCAGTTCTGACCCATAGCGACCCTGTGTAGGGTTTCCAAGAAGCAGCTGGTGAGCTTGAACAGCCAACCTTGCAGTTCAAACCAACTTTGCAGTCTAGCACATTAACCCAAGCGCCACAACTAGACTTGGAAGCCTTTTTTTTTTT
>NW_006408692.1:3088734-3117632 GCF_000296735.1 Chrysochloris asiatica | reverse complement strand
AAGATCTCACTCCACAATTTACTTAAAGCTGTATATATTGAAATTTAAGGGCAATTAAAGGAAGTAATGTCGAGTCCAGGCATACTTTGGAACTATTGCAGTTGCAATTCCAAACCACTGCAATAAGGTGGACATTCCAATAAATGGATCCTTGTGAATTTCTTGTTTTCCCAGTGCCCATTGCATATAAAAGTTACATTTATATTATATTGTTGTAAAATGTCAGCAAGTTAGTTCTGAGTCGTACAACACTGCCTGATCCAGCACCATCCTCACAATTGTTGCTGTGCTTGAGCCCATTGTTACAACCACTGTGCCATTTCATCTTGTGGAAAGTCTTCCTGTTTCATACTGATCCTCTACTAGGTTCATATTATACTAGAGCCTATTAAGTATGCAATAGCATTATGAAAAGTTTGAAATATGTGAGAATTACCAAAATGTAACACAGAGACAAGAAATGCACACCTGATGCTGGAAAAATTGTGCTGATTGATGGTCTTGCTTAATACAGGGTTGTCACAACCCTCAATTTGTAAAAAACAAAAAAATACACAGTGTCTGTGAGGCAAAATAAAGCAAATATAGAGTTATGCCTCTATATACAGTGTGACACAACCTACCTCTAGGGGTTGTTGCTGTCAATTGTGACTCATATTGAACCCTGTGAACTGCAGGGTCGGCGGTTCAAGCTTACCAGCTGCTCCTTGGAAACCCTACATAGGGTCGCAAACGACTTGACGGCACTTGACAGCAACATAGTGTTTCTAAGGAGCAGCTGGCCGGTTTCAACTGCCGACTTTTACAGTTACCCTCCACTGCTTATCCTACCACTCCACACCTTATGTGATGGGTTAGTACTAAAATTCTCACCTTCCATTTGAGATAAGCAGGTTGATTCCTGACCATTATACCTCAAGCTTGTTGTTAGTGCTGTCAAGTCGGTCCTGACATATATAGTAATCCTGTATAGTGTTTCCGAGGAGTGGCTGGTGAGTTTGAAATGCCAGCCTTGTGGTTCAAATCAACCTTGGAGTCAAGTATTTATTCTACACAGCACTATACCAGGCAACACCTCAAGCTTACTGGAGGCTTGCTCAACTGGTTTCAGTGGAGCTTCCAGACGAAGTAGCGAAAGCCCTGGTGATTTAATTCTGAATAATCAGTCACTGAAAACCTTATGGATATCAATGGGTGAATCCTTAGCCAATCTTGGGGATGGCGCAAGAGCGAGGAGTGTTTTGTTCCACTGTGCGTGGGGGTCACCTGAAGTCGGGGTTGACTCAGTGGCAGGTAACAACAGCATATCATAACCTACCTAGTAAAGTGCAAGTTCGCCACACTGTTATGAATTGAAAACAACAAAAAGTATGTGTTACAAATCCTGAGTTTGGGTTTGGTTCTATGCCTGTGTTTGTAATCCCATTTGGGAATGGATTTTTTGGTTATTTAAAAAGACCATTTCCTTATAAGGTTGTGTTTTAAGCCACTCACCTTTGAGATATAAAAGGAGCAGGTTAGGACAGAAAAGGCAGCAGAGTTAGGGGAGATGAATGCTATGCCACATAAAAATCACCAAGGAGCCATTACATACATAGCGTGAAGGATTTTTCTCCCAGGGCCACACAGAGAAAGCCTGTCCTGATTTTGTACTTCTAGTCTCCCGCTCCTGGCACGACAATCTTTAAAGGCCCCAGCGGCCCTTGAGCTAAATGTTGGACTGCTAAACACAATGTCAGTGGTTCAAACCCACCAGCCTCTCTGAGGAAGAACCATGAGGCTATCTGCTGCCATAAAGATGTCCCGTCTCGGAAACCCAAAAAGCAGTTCACCTCTGTCCTGTAGGATCACTGTGAGCTGGAATTGACTGGATGGCAGTGAGTTTAGCCTCTAAACTGTAAGAAACTAAATTTCTGTAAAAGCTACTCACTTGTGGTAGTTCTGTTATAGCAGCATGGTTAGAAGTAAAAATGTTGTAAATTCTTATTATGTATTATCTTGTGCTTTGGGTACTACATCAACAAATTATTATTCTCATTTTCCTTTCTAGAGATTAAGAAGCCACCAGTGGCCCCAAAGCCAAAGTTTGTGATGGCAAGTAATAAGCCAGCTCCACCTCCCATTGCTCCTAAACCTGACATCATGGTTTCTAGTGCTCCACAGTCAACAAAGAAAACCAAGCCGGCAATAGCTCCGAAACCAAAAGTTCTGAAGGATGTTCCTATTCAAGAACTCAGGTCATTATCATTGAGGAAAAATGCTATGAACCTGGAAGAGAACAAACAGAAAGTACCTGACAATTCTGATGACTTTAACTATAAAAATGTAGGAGGGCAGAGCAGTGATTGTATTTTACAAATGTGTTCCTGCAGTTCTGGGTGTATCCATAAGCTTGAGAATCGACGGAATTTGTGTGTAAAGCAGCTTGTTTTCGAGCCCCTGGAAATGTGTGAAAATTTAGAAAATAGTAAAATTGACGCGTTCTCTTTAACTATAAAAACTGGGAATACCTGTGATTCTCAAGGTGAAAAGGTAAAGAGTCAGAGAGGAGTTGTTTTAAAGGCAAGCATCCTAGAAAAGAACCTCAAAGAAGTTCTGACACAAGGACCGTCATCTTTAAGCTCACCACAGAAGCACAGATCCACAGACAATCCAGAAATTAACGGAGGCTCTAATTCAAACAAGCAGTTCAGAATTGAATTAACTGATTTGTCACCATCCCCATCCAACCCTGAGAAAGTTCCTGATCACCACCACCACCTACAACCTCCAAGTGATGTATTTCAAATTGTTGAAACCTGTCAGGATAGTCGTTGCTTTCATTCATCTAAACAAGAAGCTCTGGAAAATGACAGAAGGAATAATTTTACATCTTCAGATGGAGTTAGTAAGGAGGTGGAAGTCAAAGAGCTTGGTCCCTTAGAAATTCACTTAGTTCCATATAACAAAAAATACCCAACTCCCAAACCCAGGAAAACACACAGTGCTCGTCTGATACGCCAAAAGTATATAGATGTTCCTAGTGAAAGTACTGAGGAACCTGAGAATTCAGACAGTAGCTCTTCTTGTATCATTGAAGACCATTTGAAGAACAATAAAATCAATGTTCTTAATCAGAATGTTTTGTGCAACCAGGAACAGGTGGACAGAGTGAAACAAGGACATGAAAGTGAATTGAATCTGGACTCTGACTGTGACAGACAAGCCACAGTCAATTCACAGAAAGCTGTGTGGCCTGAAATGTCTTCCTCTGAAGAAATGATACCTCCTTTAGATACAGACTCCAATTTGAGTTCTGGCAGCAAGACAGTAGAGGACTGTAGTATGCCACCTGCTGTGAACAATGAGACCCATTTTATACGGTGCAGTATTCAATCTATGAGCCTACCTAAACAAGTCAGATTGATTTGTAATGAACATTTGCCTACTGCCTGTAACCCAGGACTGTTTGCCCCTCAATTGCAAAAGGAATCCACAGTAAAAGATGAAAATTCTTCACGAATTGTCCCCAAAAAGCCTCAAAGACACAGTGTGCCTGCTGCAGGGGTGCTTAAAAAGGCTGCCTCAGAGGAACTTGTGGAGAAAAGTTCTTATCCCTCAAATGAAGAAAAAAATTCAGAGAAGACTCTGGAAGGAAATCACCTTCAGCATGTATGGGCTCAACATCCTGGTATGTCATCCTCCTTTGACATGCCTAAACGGTCTTCAGAAAAGCCAGTGTGGAAATTACCTCATCCAATTTTACCCTTTTCAGGAAACCCAGAATCCTTAAAGTCTGTGAGGATGTCCTCAAATAATGAGCCCTCAGCTGCCCTAACCAAACCGAGAGCAAAGTCATTATCTGCTGTGGATGTGGAACGAAGAACCAAATCTTGTAAAGAGTCTCAAAAGAAAAACTCTATAAAGAAGTTGCTCAACATGAAATTGTCTGTCTATTTCATGAAGAGTGACTTTCAGAAACTTTGGTCCAAGAGTAGCCAACTTGTAGACACAACCACTGGTAACCTCTGTGGTGAGGAGCGGAAAAAGGTTGAAAGCCACTGGCATGGCTTGTTGGTAGAAGAAGAAAAGAGAAGTAAGCCCATTAAGGCACATTCTGCAGATAACTACAGTCTAGAATCCCAAAAGAAGAGGAAGAAGTCTCGGAGCCATACCAGCATGGCCAGTGGTCCTAGAGCTGAGTCTTTGGATGACCAAATGCTCTCCAGAGAATCATCACCTCAGGCCCCCCACAAATCCGTTTCAAGTGCCTATGCATCAGAGTATGAAAATATAGGCCATTATGCAGAAATACCTGAGTATGAGAACTTGCCATTTGTCATGGCTGTTGGGAAAACTCCAGAGTTTGAATGCCAGAATTCCAGCAGTGTGGAAGACACCGATACACATATGTACGAGGTAGAAGAGCCTTATGAAGTTCCTGTGAACCAACCGCAACTGGACCCCAGACTTCAGCATTGCAGGTAACACTTAGATGTTTGACAGACATTGCAGTTTTTCATGCGTTATTGTAATAAACTTTTCAACAACCTTGTGAGGTAGGTTATATGTGAGAGAAATGCACCTGGTAAAAGACTGGTTCCATTATATATATATATTTATTTAAAAAGAGAAGAAAGAAACATTTGTATTCTTGATTTCTATTATAAGGCTGAGCATTTTAACAACTGTACTTTTACACAAATAATGTTGCATTATGGTTTTTTGGAGGGGGCAGTTTGCATTGTCTTCCAAATAACTAATTTGTCTTCCAAATAACTAATTTTTCAGAGTATATTGACTAGTTATGGAATTCGTAGTCCAAAGTGCAGCTTCCTTTTATCATTTGGATGGAGTGGGTATTTGTGTTGCAAGCCTGGGAGCAGTTAACTTATTTAATATCTGATTCAGAGAAGTTGAACCTGACACAATGTTAATCTACAAGAAAATGATACTACAAAGAAAGTCTGGTACCAGCTCAGGAGTCATTGCAGGAAACCTGGTGTGGCAAATTAGCCAATTCAATGAAGGATTTTTGTTGTTAAGTGTACAACATCTGTAGAGTTATTGAAATCCCTGCATTGTCTTTGTCAGATAAAAACCTTTAAATTTATGATTCCTTAGGAATTAGTTATTTTACTTCTTGAAGCTAATTCCTGACTTCTGATGAATATAGGAGACAAAATGCAGGAAGCATGTAACTTCTTTCTTTCTTATTTCTATTCATGTACTTCATGAGCCTGGTATACATGTTCCATCTCTCTTATTGAAATCTTACCCAATTCTGTTGGGCCAGTTTAGCAATTGTTGGCTTCAGGGAGTTTCCAGAATTAAATTTGTGAAGTGTTCATGTCCTATTCTGACAGCCCAATTGCATTATTGTACTCTTACAGTGTTTATCACAGGCTTTTTGTTGTTGTTGTTGTTGTTAAGTGCTGTTGAGAAGGTTCCGACTCATGGCAACCCTTTATGGGGTTTCCGAGGAGCAGCTGGTGGGTTTAATTCCTGACCTCATGTGGTTCACAATCCAGTGCTAATACTACAGCACCACAGTACAATTATTTATTGGCATGTCTGCTGTTCTGTATTTGATCTTCTATATTTATGTTCTACATGAGACCAAACAAGGAGCTACGGAACCAGTGGATGTTGGCTAGCTATATGACTGAATGAATGAAAAAGAGGTAACACACCTCTGTAGTTGTTTCTTTCTCCCTTCATAGTCCCAAAGGTAGCTTTTGCATTATATATGAAGTATTTTTGTTTTCCACAAAAAGCACTTTGACCATTTTTCTGTAACATTTAATATCTTAGACTCTTCGTAGGCCACTAACTTGAGGCCTTTGAGTAAATACAACTTTTGTAGAACTATCAATATACCTGACTCATGTTGGTTGTTCAATTCTGACTCATAGTGGCCCTGTATAAGATTTCTAAGGAGTAGTTAGTAGGTTTGAACAGCCAACCTTGGAGTTAGTAGTCCAATAGTCCAGTGCTTATTGTACTCCACCTGACTTATGTCGTTGTTAAGTGCCATTGAGTAGGTTCCAACTCAGCAACCGTGCATAGTTCCTGAGGAGTGGCTGGTGAGATTGAACTGCCGACCTTGCAATTAGCAGCCTAGTGCTTATCTTGCAATGCTACACCAGGACTCCAAAATAACTTGTTTAATAGAGGATTAGTAGGTGAATTGAATATGTGACATTGTCAAGCAAAATTTGGGTTAGTGCATGGAGCAAAATAAATGAGTTTAAGTTCTTTGGATTTTCAGGTGCTCTAGCATTTTTCCTTTGCCCCAGAGCCCTCTCTGCCTTTCTTCCTTATACCTACAAAATGCTACTGAACTTCCTTGCCTACTTCTTCTCATGGCTGATTCCATTTTGTTTGTGTCTCTGTATTCTCTGAAAGCAACTAGACAAAAGTCTCTTCCTTTCCATAAATATTTTGACAGAGAATTGGAGCCAAGATATCCAACTTTTTTTTTTTTTTTGCATCTTGTTCTGTTTTTATGCCTGTTCTGTCCTGGTGTGGCACTGTAGGATAATGCACTGGACCTCAACGTCAGTTTGAACCACAAGGTTGGCAGTTCAAATTGAACAGCTATTCCTTGGAAACCTTATACTGGGACTCTATGAGTTGAACTGACTTGATGGCACTTAAAAACAACAACAGCTGTTTTCTGTGGAGTATTTTGGCGGCATTGCTCCCCCTGTAAAGTTAAGCACCAGGCTGCTAACTGAAAAGGTGATGTTGCAAACCCACCCAGCAGGTCTGCGGGAGAAAGACCTGGTGATCTGCTCCTGAAAATACTGTAGCCTAGAAACCCTATGGGGTGGTTCTACTCTGTCCTAGGAAGGTCTCAATGAGTTGTGATAGACTTGAAGCTCCTAACAACAGCAGCATCCTCACTTTGGTGAAAAAAGTTAACATGCTACCCGCTAACCAAAAGGTTGGCGATTCTAGTCCACCCAGGGGTGTCCAGGAAGACAAGGCTGGAGCTTTACTTCTGGAAAATCAACCATCAGTAGCCCCATGGAGCACGGTTCTACTCATACGTACAGACTATCACAAGTAAGAGTCTACTCCAGGCAACTGGTTTATTGATTCTTGGATTATGGTTTTTTTTTTTTTGGTAGTGTGTGTGTATATGTTAAAGATGAATTTTAATTTGGCTTCTAGGTGGTATTCTAAAATGAAAATGTTTTCTTGGAACTGAAGGTTTAGTCCCTGGGCAGGTTTCCTTTGGCTCTCAGGCTTAAATCCCAAGGGATTGCTGCAACCCACTCTTCTCTTCTTGTCTTTATCTGGTATGCTTTGTATGCAGTTAGGGCCCTGTCTAGGTGAGCAGAGCCAGGTTGTGTTGTAAGGGGTTAACTGTACCACCAGCCGGTACAGCTGGAAGGTAATCAGAAGGAGGGGTTCTTTCTGGAGGCCACAGGAAATCCACTGGACTGGTTGTCAGTGAGGAGTAGGTTAGTTAGTTCAGCTTTGGAATTTAGCTTTTTACAGAGACTTTTGTTTAGGCCTGAAGCAGACAGCACTCAACAGTCTTGAGATTCCTAAAATGGGCTGGCTGAATCAAAAGCCTTCAGTCACAGGACCAGATGAACAGTATTGCCTGGGAGGTTGTTCCTTTTACGAACAGTATTGAATAGACAGAGGGGGAGGAAATAGAATCTTAGTTCATGAAGATGACGTCTAGACACCCAAAAATAAGGTAAATGAGAAGCCAGTCACACATTTCATTTCAGATGAACTGAGACATCGAAGTGAAAATCCTGTTTGTTGTCTGGCTGTTGAAAATATAAACCTGTGCTTTGGAGTAATTAACTGAAAGTCCAACACCCTAGGATTCTAAAAAGGACTCCTGGTAGTGCAACAGTTAAGTTCTTGACTGCTAACCAAAAAGGTTGGCATTTTAAAGTCACTCACACAAGAGAAGGACAAGCTGCTGCCTTAAAGATCACAGCAGAGGAAACCCTAGGGGCACTTCTACTAAGTCACATGGATTCACTCTGAATGGAAACTGATTGGAGGGCCTCTAACAACTACTGTTAGGGTCTAAGAAGATAAGGAAAAAATGCAAACCTGAATTATGTTAGGAGTCCTGGTCAGAAACAACTCAATGGCACTTGAGTGATTCAGACTCGAATAGCTTTATGTAGGGTTCTGAGAGTATAGATCTTTATGGGAGCAGACAGTCTCATCTTTCTGCTGTGAAGCAGCTGATGGGCTTGAACCGCTGACTTTGTGATTAGCAGCCCAACATCTAATCCACAGCATTACTAGGAGCCTTTCCCACAAGCCAGTGCCCTAGATTTGGACTGCTAAGCTCCTAAACTGTGAGAACAAAAATTTGTGACCATTAAATCTACCCACTTGTGAAATTTCTGCTAGATCAGCATTAAGAAATCAGGACATACACACCCACTGCTCCAAGTGGATTCCAATGCATAGCGACCCTATATTGGGTTTCCAAGAAGCAGCTGGTAAGCTTGAACCACCGACGCTGCAGTTCAGACTCCTTTGTAGTCTGATACATTAGCCCACAATGCCACACTAGGACTCCTCGAGTGACCTAGTCACTCTCTAATTCCTGAGGGCTGAGAAACTGATTACAGTGACTAATTCCAGCAGAACTTTGGTTTAGACTTAAACTTTAACATCATTTTTTGTTTTTGTTAAGTGCCGTCAAGTCGGTTCTGACCTATAGTGACCCCGCATAGGGTTTCAGGGAGCGGCTGGTAGCTTGAAGCGCCAACCTTGTGGTTCAAACTGACTTTGCAGTCCAGCGCATTAACCTAAATCCATAGATATAGATCAGACAAACCCACTACCATGGAGTCAGTTCAGACTGTAAAGGACAAAGTAGAACTGCCCTGCCCCATAGGGTTTCCAGGGCTGAAATCTTTACCAAAGTAGACTGTCATATCTTTCTCTTGTGGAGCAGCAGGTGGATTCAAACCACTGACCTTTTAGTTAGTAGCCCAAGGCTTTAACCACTGTGCCACCAGCGCTCATTAATCCATGATATGGTAGTGGTTGTGTGCTGTCTTTTCTGACTAATAGCGACCCTGTATTTGGTTTCTGAGACTGTAAATCTTTGTAGGAAAGTCTCATCTGGTGGATTCAAACTAGTTGACGTTGAGGTTAGCAACCCAACACATAACCCACTATTGCCCCAGGGCTCCTGACCCAATCCATGGCATGGTGTTGTTGTTAGTTGCCATCCAGTCAGTGCCAACTCGTAACGACCCTCTGCACAACAGAAGGAAACACTGTCTGGTCCTGTGCCTTCTGCAGAATTGTCGCTACGCTTGAATCCATTGCTGCTGCCACTGTGCTAATCCTTCTTGTTGGGCGTTTTCTTCTTTTTCTTGGACCATTTCTCTACTTTACCAAACATGATGTCCTTTTCCAGGAGCTGGTTAAGTACCTGATATTATTTCTGAAGTATGAGAGACAAAGTCTGACCATTTTGGCTTCCAAGAATCATTCTAGCTCTACTTCATCCATCACAGATTTGTTTGTCCTTTTGGCAGTCTGTGGTACTTTTAATAGTCTCCTCTAACACCATTACTCAGAAGCATCAGTTCTTGTATGGTCTTCCTTTTATTCACATTTTTCAGATGTTGTAGGCCCCAAATTACACTAACCACTACTGTATTAAGGAGCTCTGGTAGCATAGTAGTTACAAATCAGGGTGTGAACCGCAAGGTCAGCAGTTCAAAACTACCAGCTGTTCCGCGGGAGAAAGATGAGGCGTTCTGCTCCCTTAAAGATTTACAGCCTCAGAAACCCTGTACAGGATTGCTGTGAGTTGGAACCTACTCCACGGCACACAGCCACAACTACCACTACTATATTATTGTTGTTGTTAAATGCTATCGAGTCGATTCCAAGTCCAAGCAATCCTGTATAGGGTTTCCAAGAAGTAACTGGTGAGTTTGAACTGCCAACCTTTCGGTTTAAACTGACCTTGCAGTCCAAACCAAAATTCCATTGCCATCAAGTCAGTTTACTCATCCTCACTTAGTGCTGTCCCTGTCTCTCAGTTTGTTTTTCTGATTGGCCACTATGTTGGTGAGTCTGGGGTGGGGAGAGGGAAGAAACTCCACAAGGTCTAGGGCATTCATTGAGTTTTGTGGAAAGCCTGAGGTGACTAAAGAAGAATGAGGAAATTGGGGGCTGGGCTGCTGTGAGCAAGGCATGGTGAACGATAAGGAGAAGGGAAGGGCAGGGCGGGTTGGTTGGGAGTTAGCGTACAGTGGATTTTCTTCCCTCCTTTTTTCCTTATCATTCCTATCTCTTCCCTCTTTCTCGCCCCATTCTCCATTGCTAGTTGAGTTTCTGACACCAAACAGGAGTGAAACGTAACTGGAAGAGAAGGTGGATGGGGTAAGGAGTGATTGGGAACCCCCACAGTAGGGGAGGATGGACAGCCAAATCTGAAGGTGAAGGGAGTTCCCATAGCCAGAGCTTGAGTTGCTCCCAGATGGGTCATCATTTGGTCACTTCTTCGATTCTCAAAAGCAGTTTATTTCTGGACTATGTGTCAGTCCCTGTCCCTTCAAAGGTGGAAGGGGACTGCCTGCTCTCAAGGATGACTGTCTATCAAAGTGACAAGCAATGCTAGGACACCGTGATTTCATTAATCCAAGCATTGTCTGAGTTGTATGTCCAGCAGAGGATTGAAGTCCGCTTCACAGAGGTGGAGACCTTTGAGCCTAGTGAGCATGATTGGCATTTGGGAGGTGGTTTCCTCTACTCTAGAGGACGAAATCCGATTTCAGACTGAGGAGAATTCAGCAAAAAGGAATAGAATCAACAAGTGTGGACTGCTGTCCCTTGAAACTGTACCCTTAAGTCCCATCACTTGATAGGTTAGGTTTATCTTTTGGGTTTCCTCATGAACCAGAACTCAAGAAAATGAAAATAAACTTCAAGACTATTTCTTTAACTTTGTGTTTCTTGTATTATGGCAAATTTGTTTGTTTACATCCTTAACCCTACATTTGAAACTGTGTCTGAAAGTATTGGATTTTATCCTTAGCAGTAAAGATTTCCTTTACAGATTAGCTACATTGCAGTATTTGTCCAACTGGATTGTGTTGATTTTCATTTCCTACCTATAGATGATCATTTATCAAATACATTTGCTTTGGTTTAGTAAAATGTTGCTTATACTTTCAGAAGCATGTTTTTAGTCTGAAATAGGAAAAAAGTAACCCTTTCTCTGTGTGTGTTTGTATCTGTGTATCATGCTTGCTGAAAATACATTGTTTTTAAGATAGTAAAAACATACATTTGGGGAGAGAAAAAGTGGCAGTATAACTTTTAGGCATAATTGATTAGATATTATTTTTTCCATTACTGGGTTTTTGTTAAATCTTTTAATTTTGTTGTTATGTGTTGTTCAGTTGGTTCTGACTCAGAGCAACCCTGTACGGGGTTTCCGAGGCGTGGCTGGTGGATTTGATCCACCGTCTTGTGGTTCGCAGTGCAGTGCTTATCCTTCTGCTTATCCACACTAGTAGAGCCACACCAGGACTCCAAATATTTGATAGTAAAAACTAAAAAAAATCTTGTAATTTAACCAAGCATATAATAAGTTTGTTTTCATAAAATTGGAACTAATTTAATTAAATCAATAAGGTAGAAATTGCTTTACAAAATGAACTCCTGGCCCATTTATTTCCTGGAGAAATGTTCCCAGTGTGGTGAACCTTTTAGAGGAAAAGTAGCTGTGGGGATTCCTGGTATTATTGTAGTGGATTATGTCTTGGCTGCTAACCACAAGATCAGCAATTTGAAGCCACCAGCCACTTCGAAGGAGAAAGATGAAGCTTTCTGCTCCCGTAAATATTTCCAGCCTCAAGAAACCATGTACAGGGTCACTGAGTTGGATCTGACTCATTGTTACACAGCAGCAGGTGTGAGAAGGACTAGATCAGGGAGGTCCTCTTTTTTTCCCTAAGCAGTTGTAATTCCTGTTTGGTTGATTGTTAGAGATAGTGGGTGATCCACCAATCTGTGAATAGATTAAACCTTAGTAGAAGAGACATCAGATCCATGGGTTGTACAGTTAAATAGTAGCCAAAAGGTTGACTGAAGCCATCTAGAAGTGCTTCACTCAGAAAGAGGCCTGGTGATCTGCTTCTGAAAGGTGACAGCCTCAACAACCCTGTGGGGTCTGCATGAGTCAGGGCCCATAGCCACTAACAACACAACTTCTGGAACTCAGAATGCAGTTTTGCTATAGAAATAACTACGGGTAGGAATTAAGTTCCTAGCTAGAATAAACCAATAGATTTAGCTTTCCAATACATGAAAAATGCAGTAGAAAGTAATAAGAAATGAGATTATGGCAGTAACGTTAGATAGTTTCGGTGACTTTTGAATATTGAAGCAATCCAGAAGGAAAAGGCTAGTGTGTTGAGAAGGAAACTAGTAAGAGGGGTTAGGGTACGGGATGTAGAGGTGGGGGAAGATAAACTTTGCCTCATCAATCTTCCAGGTGGTTCAGGGGAATTCCAGATCTGGTCTGTTGTTCATAAGGGGATGAGTATGTTCATATTTCAGGTGTTTGTAACTCTGAGGATGCCTGTACTTGTATTTTACTTTTATAAACTTTTTGTGTTTTCTCAGACGTTTCTTTTAAATTCATCATCCTTTCCTGGAATTGCATAGATGAGTTTGGTATGAGGTGAGGGATGCTCTTTTAAATTGAAAAGAAAAAAAACAAAAACGTAGACATATTTATACTTAATTTAGTACTTTCTTGAAATTTAATTTTGTTTCAAAGACTATGTTGAATTGTAGCACATTTGTTTGTGGGGAACTACAAAACAATATTGACCTTTTCATTCAATACTAACTTTAAAAGTTAATTTCAAGAATGGAAGTTTTTCCTGGGTGGTATGGAAAAACTACTTTGGTGGTTTTCGTCTGTGTCTGGTAATTGTTTGTGGCTCTCTAGAGGGAAAAAAATGCTTGCAAGTAGTTTTGACATTGAGCAGTGATAAAATTCTGTTGGAGCTATAAAAATAGGGGTGGCTAAATAGGCTAGCTGTGGAATAAAGCTATGATAGCATTTCCAGAAAGAGCAGTTATCTTTTGCAGCTCTCCTTCCTAGATTTCTCAGCCCTTCCTGTTTGCATATAGTAAAGATCCTTTTTGGTTCCATCTTAGTGTGAATTGGTGGTGGTGTGTTGTCTTCTGAGGTGCCCCTGGGTGAGTTGGAACTACCAAACTTTCAGCTAGTGTCAAAAATCAACAACAAAACACCCATTGTCATCAATTTGATTCTGACTCATAATGACCCAGTAGGGGGTTCCAAGGCTGTAAATCTACATAGAAGCGGAAAGCCTTTTCTTTCTCCCACAGAGCATCTGGTGAGTTTGAACTGCCAACCTTAGGGTTAGCACTCCAATGCTTATCCCACAGCATTCCAGCTAGTAGTGCAGTGTTTAATTGTTTGGACCACTCAGGATTTCATGAATTGGAGTAAGGTGGTATTTGGTGTCATTTTATTCTTTTGTACTTAAAGACGTTGAGTCATAGTGGTGATATGATTTCAGTGAAAGTAGACAATAATGGTAATGTAACTGGATTAGTAGTTCTTTGCCCTGACCTTCAAGGATGTGTACCTATCAGACGTCTTCATTTATTAAAGTATTTTTGGTTTCTGCTGCAGGAAAGGTGAAATAATAACTCTGAACAAAAAATCAGTTTCCCCTAAATGTTTAAATAAAAATGAAAACAAACAAATATATTTACTCTTTGCAATGTTTGAAATATAACTGCTTGTTCTTTTAGCTCCCATGGATTCTGTTGAAAACTTTATTTTACTCAAGTCATTCATTTATTTGATGTCAAGTCAGTTTCTTAGTAACATTTATAACAGTTGATACACTTTGGTAAATGTTAGTATCATATAAAGCATTAGAAATTAAAGAATAGATTCAGATTTTTAATAAAATCAAATAGTTTTATTTTTTTTTTAATTCTGAAAAGCAGCTCTGATTTAGAATAGTTTGTTGTTTTTGGTAAATACCATAGAGTTGGTTCTGACCCAGCAAATCCTGTATAGGGTTCCCAAATGGCAGTTGGTGGGTTTGAACTGCCCACCCAGCATTACTAATCCTATGGTGTTACATCAGGATTTCTTGAGTGATTTCAAGCATGGAAAAAGTGGCTTTCTTACGACTTACTATTTCATCCATAACATCACTGTTAAAGGAACCCTGGTGGCACAGTGGTGAAGTGATTGACTGCTAATCAAAAGATTTGTGGTTCAAACCCACCAGCCACTCTGGTGGAGAAAGATGTGGCCACCTTCTTCCTTAAAGATTCCAGTATTAGAAACCCTGTGAGGCAGTTTTACTCTGTCCTATAAAGGCCCCGTGTGGGGCTATAGGATAAGCATTGGACTGCTAACTACAAGGTCAGTGGTTCAAACCTACAAGCCACTTCTCAGAAACCCTATACAGGGTCACTGTGAGTGACTGACTCTATGGCACTTAACAACAACAACATAGGGTTGCTATGAGTCAGAATTGACTCCACAGCAACAGGTTTTTTAGTTTTTGGTTTTGGTACAAATGTACCAATGCTTCTGATATGCCAAGCATTGTGCTAGACTTTTGTATGTACAGTAAAACCTGTGGAAGGTGGAACCTGTACAAGACAGACACCTGTTGGAGACAGAAAACTCACTTCTTCTTACTAAAATCAGTGATAGAAAAGTGGTAAGGCTGCACCCTGTCAAAGGCGGAAAACTTATGAGACCTAAAAAAACAAACAAACCCAAGATGTTTCCATTGAGCTCCGGCTCCCACAAGCTTTTCTGTAGTTATTTAGTTCCTGCATCGTTCTAAATGGTAGATATTGTCATCTTCTTCTATAGACAAGGATATATAATGAGGTTAAGTAACTTCCGCAAGGGCACATTGCTAATATGTAGATAAACTGAATATGACACCAAGTTTTCTGAGCTGTTACAGTGGTTTTAATATGTGATACCCATCCTGGTGTGGCACTGCAGGATAATGCACTAGACCGAAAAGTTGGTTTGAGCCACAAAGTCAGTAGTTTAAACTTACCAGCCGTTCCTTGAAAACCGTATACACGGTCACTATGAGTTGGAACTGACTGTCCAGCACTTAACAACAGCAACTCATCTTTTAAAGAAGCAAATCAGAACATGCTCATATTGGTCTGTACTTTGAGCCATTGGTTTTACCCTTTTTAAATATTTTTATGCTGAATATTGGTGCAGGTCTGAGAAGCTTCTACCCAGAGTACACAATGGCTAAAATTCTTCTGTTCCCAAATTGCTCACCTTCTAGCTGGAAAGCACACAGACACCTGCAGTGGGTATGTATAGACATTAATGAACATTTTTCTAGGCCCCAGATTTTTCGTGTATGAACTGCTTACTGATTGGAAAGCTTTATGTCTAGGTGGCTAAGTACTAGGCATTTCAAAAGTTAGAAAAACAGCATTAGTTATCTAGTATTTGCATTTGATTTAGGTAGTGTGGCTGCTATTCAAAGCAAGTTAAATATGGTTCCTGTCATTTTACTAGTTGCAGGTAGGTGGACAGTAATAGCACCAGGAAGATTTTGCACACCTCATATTTCCCCATAATTTACATGAGACTTGCTTTTTCAGTCTTTCAAGTCACCCTTGTTCCTCATTTCACTGTCTTTCAAGCACTTTCTGGCCTCTAAAGAACCTTAGAGTCCTGGGGTGGCACTGTGGGTTAATACTCTGGACTGCAAAATCAGTTTGAACCAGAAGATGGGCATTTCAAGGTCACCAGCTACTCCTTGGAAACCCTATACAGGGTTGCTATGGGTCAAACCAACTTGAAGGCACGTAACAACCTAACAATAACACAGAACCTTAGTTTGATGGGAGAGTTCACTAGTTACAAGTCCTCAAAGTAAAAACATTTGTAAAGCTACAGTCAGTACCTTTCATAGTAAGATTTTTCATCATAGACTTAAATGAATGGTAAGATTCTTTTCCAGATGATATACTCTCTTATTCATTGACGATTTCTGGAAGGTCTTAGGATTTCCAGGGCCTTTTAAGTTATGAGTGGGCCTTTTAAACAAGACTTAAAGAGCTGGACAAAGGAAGCCATTAAGTCAGGGCTGCAGGTTGAGAGAAACTCGTAGGTAGAGTGCTGTGTCCATGCCAGAGCTTCTGGCCCTGATCACATTTAACCCTCTGATTTACAAAGAGGCCCTGCCACCAGGGTGAAAATGATAGAGTTACTGCTTTTGACATTTAATTTATCATCTGTATTCATCCTGCCTAGGCTCACCTGAACTTGGTTTATATTATGGTGAGCAAAGACATGATGTAAATCATATTGCAGCAAAAATATTAAATATTTAAATATCATCTGTGCATAGCCTGATGGGCATTTTAACAATGTAATTTGCATAAAATAATAGCTGTGCAAGAAGAGTCTAAAGCAAGTCTGTCAGGTAAGACCTCTAATTGGTTGTTAAAAGTGGTTAGATACATCTATGTGAAAGTATTCAAACAATATTTCTTTTAAACATCCTATTATTCAGACTTTTTAAAATGAGATTGTCTTTTTTGTTTGTTTGTTTATTTCAAATTAAAGCCTACCCAGAAATAGCTATGCAGTTGGACTTATTTTATAATCAAGAGGGAAGTTGTTAAGTGTCGTCGAATCAGAAGAAATTTAAACAGTTTCTGCTTACTGAGTTTATAATCTGGTTTATTACTACTTTTTTGATTAAACATTTTTGAAAGCTGTAGATTGACATGCCGTTGTAAGAAGAGATAAGGTATAGGGAAACCAGGTGTACTGTAGTTTCCCTACTGATATTTTGTAAAATTGTAGTCCAATATCACAACCAGGATATAACTATTGATATAATCCCCGATCCTATTTAAATTTCTCCATTTTTACTTTTACTCATCTGTGTATGTGTGTGTATGAAGTTCTATACGGTTTTATCATCTATCCATCACCACCTCAAAGAACCGCATGTCACCCTTTTATAACTACACACCTCCATCACCCCAATTTCTAATTCCTGGCAACCACCAGTCTATCTCCATTTTAAAAATTTTGTCTTTGGAAGAATGAATAAGGGAGTGAGTTTTTGGATACTCATGTCTTGCTTCATTTCATAGCATATTGCCTACAGTACCCTATTTACAGTCTAATTATATTAATAGCTAATGTTTACTCTGCTAATTGTTTTACTATATACCAAGTTGTACAAGCTGTTGTCCTATTGTGCAACATTTACTAATTCTATCGTAGCACTTTGGTAGCCTCCACTCACTTCTTACCTCATTCCTCCCTGCCCCCCAAATAAAAAGAAGCCCTAAATGAGATAAATATTGTAAGAGATGACAAGTACCTTTGTATCCTGCAGCAGATACCTGGCACAAGATAGGTGGTCACATCTGAGCAAATAGTTGTCAGGTTAAATATTGCTTTTACTTGTGTGAGGTCAGAATCCAGCTGCATTTGAAGTAAACTAGTATCCCACTGTCCTGGCTTCCAGAATGCACAGGAAACATCTGTTAATTTTGGAAAGCAATTACACTGATTTGGAGAACTGCTATTTGTTAAAACAAAGCTCCCTTGGAGAAGAGAAATTGAGTTAAAAGACCTCACATGCCTCTGTCTTTATTAGCTACATAGTGAGCATCCTTTCATATTATGGGATAATTAAGCAATAAACATTCCATTCTTCAAACTTTACCAATCCTCTCACCAAGCTTGCAAAAAGAAACATGAGGTCTAGATACCCATGGCAATCAAAAATGGGGCTTTTTGGGTTTTCGTTTTGTGTGTGTATATATATTTGAACAGTTCTTTCACATCTTAAGATACCATCATATGCTATTTAGAAAATGCAAAAACAATTGTATAACTTTAAAATAAGTCAAAGCTTTATGAAATTTTGTTTAAAGGAAAAATTGTTCCTATGTATTACATGTTTTGTTTGTTGTTAAGTGCCATCAAGTTGATTCCAACTCATAGCGGCCTTGTCTTGTATAGGGTTTCCGAGGGACTAGTGAGCTGAACCGCTGACCTTGCATTTCAAACCGACCTTTCAGTCCAGTGCATTAATCCACAGTCCCACACAAGAACTCCAGTATTATATGTAGTGAGGCTAAAATTTAAAAATCCATGTGGTCTATAGGTAGTTAATGGAGTTAGCATCAGTCAAGGACCTAGTAGAAATTTATGGATAAATTACCTACCTAGACAATGATTTCAGGATTTGAGCATCTGTTTGTCTGCAAAAATATCACCTCAGGCTCTTTTTTCTCTTGTTTATATACAACATACTGGCATGGCTTGATTTTAAACATCTGTGTTATGAACCCCAGTATGGACTGGTTAGATATCCTGACAGGAAAGGTGTGGTAACTAAGAGAGCTACAAAATCTTTAAGAAAAATATAACTTAAAAAATGGAAACTTCTCACCTTTATCTTTAGCATTCTCTTTGTATAACAGATAAAAATCCCATGTCATAGATATTAGGAAACCAAGTAAAATATGCTTAATCTGTGAACACTGTTTAATAGATTGCATCTTTCTTAATCTGTTGATGTTGTTGTTATGTGCTGTGGAGTCAGTTCTGACTCATAGCGACCCTGTACAGGGTTTCCGAGGCTGTAAATCTTTACAGGAGCAGAAAGCCTCATCTTTCTCCCGTGGAACAGCTGGTAGTTTCAAACTGCTGACCCTGAGGTTCACGGCCTGATTCGTAACCACTATGCTACCAGAGCTTCTTATTTCTGGTTGTTGTTGTTGTTGTTAAGTGCCATCGAGTAGATTCCAACTCATTGACCCTGTTTAGGGTTTCAGAGGAGTCACTGGTGAGTTTGAACCATCAACCTTGTGATTCAAGTTGACCTTGCAGCCCAGTGCTTATCCAACAACACTACACCAGGACAGGTACTTAGTCACTGTGTCCGGACACCATATTCAGGAAGCTGTAAAAGGAATTTTTTAAATAGAAATTGGTATTACAGCTTAAGTGAAGAACATAAAATAGAGATCCAAAAGATGAAAATTTTTATGACTGTTAAAATTAGGTTTAAATCATTTAACAATATGGAATATTTTTGCTAGGCAAAATTTAAATACTGCAAAAATAAGCAAAACCATTTGTTCTAACTGGGTTCGTGAGAGTTTTTGATGGTAAATGAGCTTAATTATTATAACTTATGCTTTTTGAGTAATTACTGATGCCTTCATGCATAGACTAATATGAGATGGTACTATTTTCTTGAGTGTAGCCTTATAGATTCTAATTCTTAGTAATTCTGAGCATTTTAGTAATTCTGATTGAGCCCTCGTGTGGTTAAGAAGCACACACAAAAATTTTTTTTATGTTCTTCTGTACTCTACAAATTAATGCTGTCTTTCTCTGCTCATTGAAATCTTCGCCCCACTAAATGTTTCTGCTGGCTGTTCTCCTAGAGTACTGGTGTGGCACTGTAAAATGACCACTGGACTATTCATCTCAAGGTTGGTGGTTCAAAACCACCAGTCGTTCCCCTGAAATCCTATACAGGGTCGCCAGGACTCTGAACAACAACAACATTGTTCTAGCACCTTGTAGGTGGATTATGTCAGTGAAATCGCTAATGAAGAGAGGTGTGGGAGGTAAAGATAACTCTAGGGTATTGGGAGGGTGTTCAGTTACAAGTCATCTATAGGAAGTATGCTGAAAATTGTCATAATTCCCATGTCAGCATGATCTGATTTGGAGGGGTGAACTAGATGGGAGATAGCTGTCTCCAGCCCATTCTCCCCCCTTGCTTTTTGACTTTTCTTTCCCAAGTGATAGAAAATACTATTCATGAGGAATACCTAAAAAGATTAAGCAGAGTAAACCTGGAGAAGGGAAACTGGGGGTTTTTAATTATAAAAATTATGTAGAATCTTGGTTTAAGAAGCAAAAGGTCAATTGCTAATAAAGTAAAATGCTCCCTCCTTTTCCTTTCTTTACTACCCTCCTCCCCATCCCGCATTCCACTGAAGAGAAAATGGGCTTGGGGTTTGGTTTGTTTGTTTGCTTTGTTTTGTAATATGGAAAGTTTTCCAGTAGATGGAAAGTTTAGGAGTGTTTAAACTCTGTCTCTTAGAGGCTATTGTTTTCTTCAAGGTACATGAGAGAGACTGGGACAGACAGCACTGTTTCCTTCCCATGTAATCTCAGTATCTAACACATGGCTTAATAAACACCTGAGAAAATACCGGGGCCCTTTACAAAGTTCCTGGAAAAAATGGAATTGAAAGATAAAGGAATTTTTCTGTGAACTTTTTGAAGCCCCTTCACATGTATTTTTGTTATTGTTATATGCCGTTGATTCGGTTCTGACTCATAGTGTCTCTGTGTAGGCTTTTCGAGGAGTATCTGATGAGCTTGAAATGCCAACCTTGCAGTTCAGATTGACATTGTAGTGATGCATGGAGGAGATTGTAATCATTGCAGTGAAACAAAATATGATAGGATGAATGTAAAGCTGATGTTCTCCCATATAAACTCACTCAAGTCACAATAAAAACAGCTGGTAGTTTCGAACTGTTGACCTTGCGGTTGGCAGCTCGACTCGTAACCACTATGCTACCGCTACCAGAGCTCCTTTTGTTGTTAAGTGCCATCAAATGAGTTCCGACTCATAGTAATCATGTATAGGGTTTCTAAGGAGTGGCTGGTAGGTTTGAACTAGTGATCTTATGGTTAGCTGTTATTGTTAAATGCTGTCAAGTCGGTTCCGACCCCATAGCAAAACCCTGTATAGGGTTTCCAAGGAGTGGCTGCTGAGCAGCTTGAAGCTGTGACCTTGCAGTTCAAACTGGCTTTGCAGTCTAACATTTTAATCCACAGCACCACACCAGGATTCCTTGTAGTTAGAAGTCCAGTGCTTATCCTACAGTGCTTCACGAGGAGGAATGAGCTAGCTTTTAAAAAGTTTCTTTAAAAAAAGTATCTTGAAACAGAATGGGATGTCTCTATATTACTCACTATTAAATGTTCATAAATAAGGGACTGTGTTGTAATATATATGGAAGTAATTATTCTCAGCTTTGAGATATTGCTGTATAAGTAGTAAGCTACCAAAAAACCCCACAAAAAAGGCAGTGAAATTGAACATGTAAAACAAGCCCCAGAGTGGCCTGCTTGAACCATGGCTCACATGACCTTACGCAGGAGTTACTCAGCTATATAAGCGATGACGTGCTGTTTCACATGACTGACAGTGCAGAAGCTTCCATTTGAAGTTTTTTTTTAAAATACAATTCTAGGCTTTTAAGAGTCTGAAATAATCTTTTATTTTTGTGAACTTGAGGTTCAACCAGTTGCCCTAGAGCCGACTCTGACTTATGCCCACCCCAACACCCCCACCCCCAGTGAGTCAGAGTAGAACTGTGTTCCATAGGGCTTTCAGTGACCGATGTTTCAGATGAGATTTGGCAGATTCAGGTTGGCACTGTCATAGACAATGGCTGATGTTTTAGAAGTTGATCACCAGACCTTACTTCTAGAACACCTCTAAGTGGATTCATACCTGCAGCCTTTCAGTTAGAGACTGAGCACTAACTGTTAGTGTTAATATTACAGCCAATGCTGAGTATGTATTCAGATACTCATACATCCTGTCACATCTGTCAGTCTTGTACTGTGGTAGCGTGCCTGTTGCTGTGATGCTAGAAGCTGTGTTATTGGGGTTTCAGATACCAGCAGAATCACTCATGGTGGACAGGTTTCTGTGAGTCTCTAGACTAAGAGCAGACTACGAAGAAGGGACAGGCAACCAACTTCTGAAGGATTATCTGCTGAAAACCTTATGAATAGCAGCAAAACATTCTCCAAAAGAGTCCCAAAAACTTAGCATTCCGGTTGGAAGGTACTCCAGATATGACTGGGGAAGAGCTGCCTCCTCAAGGTAGAGTTGACCTTAATGTCATGAGTGGAGCAAAGCTTTCAGAGCCTTCATATGTGCTGATGGGGAACAACTCAAAATGAAGAGAAATGGTTGCAGACATACGTTAGTAATAGAAACATGGAATGTGCTAAGTATGAATCTAGGAAAATTAGAAGTTGTAAAAAATGAAATGGAATGCATAAAAATCTTTATCCCAAGCATTAGTGAGTGGAAATGGACTGGTATTGACCATGCTAGAAATGCCAACTTGAAGAGGAATGGTGTTACATTCATTGTGAAAAAGACTGTTTCAAGATCTGTCTTTAAGTACAATGCCATCAGTGATAGAAGAATATCCATACTCCTACAAGGAAAACCAGTTCAAATAACTATTATTCAAATTTGCATATCAACCACCCAAACCAATGATGAATAAATTGAATAGTTCTACCAACTTCTTCAGTCAGAAATTGATCAAACATGCATCACGATGCCGTTGATAATTACTGGTGATTGAATGTTGGAAACAGAGGAAGGGTTGATAGTTGGAAAATATGGACTTAGTGATAGTAATGACCCTGGACATTGCATCATAGAATTTGCTAGACCAATGACTTCTTCATTGCAAATACCTTTTTAAACAACATAAAAAGATGACTATACACATGGATCTCACCAGATGGTGGCGTACACAGGAATCAATTTGACTACATCTGTAGGAAGATATGATGGAGACACACTTTATCATTAGCCAAAACCAAGTCAGAAGCCAACTGTGGAACACACCATCAATTGCTTATATGCAAGTTCAGGCTGGGCTGATGAAAATGGAAACAAGTCCACAAGGACCAAAATATGACTGTAAGTATTTGTTGTTGTTGTTATGTGCCATGGAGTTGGTTCCGATTCAGAGCAACCCTATACAGGGTTTCCGAGGCTGTAAATCTTTACAGGAGCAGAAAGCCTAATCTTTCTCCCACGGAACAGCTGGTAGTTTCGAACTGCTGGCCATGATATTAGCAGCCTGATTCGTAACCAGTACACTACCAGAGCTCCTTAGCTATAAGTATATCCCACCTGAGTTTAGAGACCATCCCAAGAAGAGATTTGATGCTTTGAATAGTAATGACCTAAGACAAGAAGTGCTGTGGAATGGCATACAGGAAGAAAGTAAAGGTAATTAAAATGACAGAAAAGAAAGAAAGACCAAAATGAGTATCAGAAGAGTCTCTGAAACTTGCTTTTGAACATAGAGAAGCTAAAACAAATGGAAGAAATAATAAAGTAAAATGAATAACAGTATTTCAAAGCACACTTCCAGAAGACTAAATATGGACTAGGATTTGTTTTTACTTGGATCCACAATCAATGCTCAAGGAAGCAGCAATCAAGAAATCAAATGATGGATTTCACTGAGCAAATCTGCTGCATAAGACATCTTCAAAGTGTTAAAGAGCAAAGATACCACTTTGAGGACTGAAGTGTGCCTGATCCAAGCCATGGTATTTTCAATTACCTCTTATGCATGTGAAAGCTGAATAATGAATAAGAAAGGCTAGAGAAGACTTTGTGCACTTGAATTTGATGCTGGCAAAGCCGGCTGAAAATATCATGGACCAGAAGAATAAACAACTCCATCTTGTTTGAAGGACAGCCACAATACTCCTTATAACTGAGGATGGCAAGACTTTGTCTCATGTACTTTGTATATATGATTAGGAGTGACCAGCCCCTGGAAAAGGATGTCATCCTTGATAAAGTGGAATGTCAGTGAAAAAGAGGAAGACCCCCTCTCCCAATGAGATGAATTGACACAAAGACTGCAACAACAGGCTCAAACATAACAATTGTGAAGATGGTACAGAATAGGGCAGCATTTCATTCTGATGTGCATAGCATCGAGATGAGTAGGAGCCAACTTGAAGGTAACTAAAAACAATAGTCTCATGCATACAGGGAGAGAGCATATATATGAGTGAGCAAGCTTTCTGTGTATCAGGTGTTGTTACTACTCAAATTAAGTTATTTACTCTTCATAAATCTTTGTTAGGTTGGTTAAAAACTTGCGACGCTGTAAGAGAAGTACTGAACTGCTAACAGCAAGGTTGGTGGGTCAAACCCACCAGTCACTCCTCAGAAACCCTATACAGTCACTATGAATCAGAACTGACTCAGTAGTGCACAACAACAACAACAACAACATCAACTTTTCATTTAACTAATAAATGACACAACTTAGATTCAAACACAGGCAATAAAGGGCCAGAAAATTTGAGTCTTTGTTTAAGCCTTGTGGTCTCCAGATGTAGTACAAAAATGAATGGATTTGTCTGTTTCAATAAAACTTTATGTATGGACACCAAAATTTTAATTTTACATAATTTGCATGTGTCTCTAAATATTTTCTTTTTCCAATAATTTATAAATGTAAAAAATCAGTCTTAGCTTATAAGCCTTACAAAAAAATCACAGGCAGCAAGCTGGATTTGCCACCCCATACTCTATTATACATTTGTGATAGGTTCGGACAGTGTCCATTTATTTATTAATTCCCTCATGCAAAAAATGGAAAGACCAGGTTTAGTGCTCAGTTCTTTGCTTACCAAGGGTAAATAATAACAACAAGGTCTTGTTACTATAGTCATTCTGCGTATATAACTTAATGGGCTAACGTGTTCTCTGTTTCCTCATGACTCCTTTTAAGAATTTGCATTCATTTCCTGTCCATTGTGTGTACTTTACCAGGCATGTTCACATGATCTCATTGAATCATCATACCCCTTGCCTCTGAGTCTATTCTGACTCACAGCAATCCTATAGAATGTAGAAATGCCCCCACAGGGTCCAAGGTAGTAACCTTTACAGGAGCAGACTACCATGTCTTTCTTCCCCCAGCAAGTGGTTGGTTCAAACCCCTGACCTTTTATTTACTGCCAAGCACTTGGCCACTGTGCCACCAGACCACCTTCATGAAATAGTCATGTTGTTGTTAAGTGTTGTTAAGTGCCATCAAGTTGGTTCTGTATAGGATTCCATATGGTGACCTTGTATAGAGTTTCCAAGGAGCAGCTGGTGAGCTTGAACCACCAACCGTATGATTCAAACTGACCCTGCAGTCCAGCATATTAACCCACAGTGTCACACCAGGACTCCATAATATTCATAGAAGGTTGTTTTCTCAATATGGCTAAAGCCTAAGATAGGTCTGTACTTGAATCTAGACTCCACCATTTGTCTGCCTGTGTGTAAGTGGCTAGCTATTTAGACTCTTTAATTTATACTTTCCTAAATGATAAAATTGGAGTCCTGGTGTTGTGTTGTGGGTTAATGCACCAGACTATGGTTCAAGCTCACCAGTCGCTCTTTGGAAACCCTATACAGGGTCGCTGTGGGTCAGAACCGACTCGACGGCACTTAACAACAACAACAACAACAAATGATAAAACTGAGACAATACCACACTCTTTGAATTTTGCTAAAGAGTCTCTAAATAGCTAATCAGTTACACACAGGCAGATGAATGGTGGCGTATAAATTCAAGTACAGACCTATCTTAGGCTAAAACCTAGATAGGTTGTCATTTCTTCTCTCCTCTGCTGCCTCTTCTTTTCTCCTGAAAAAGTATGCAGCTATGGTCAAATGTTTGTGATTCTGTCAGAAATGGATCTAACTTAACTTCTTGAATGCATGTTTATTTTCACTTCCCTTCCATTTCCCCTGACTCTAGCTTTCAAAGATGTTGCTCAAGCTTAATAGAAATGTTATGATTTTTCTGGTTTCCCAATCAAGGAAGCTAAAAATAACGAAGGGACAAGTCAACAGCTTAAGTAGTGGAAAGACCCACTGATAAAGAATGAAGGACTAAACTCCAGTCCTTTATTGGGGCCCATTAGAGTCTGCCAGCCTTGAGCCAACGGACTGTATCCCTGAAAGACATGGGTTCCCTGTGGAGTTATTGATGATTTATCGTTGTTCTAGAGTAGACCTTTGAGACAGTTCTTTTGTGGATAATACCTAAGGGACAGAAATGGTAAATAGAATTGTTCATGTATAGTTTTAAGTAATGGGGTGGACTGATCTGTTTAACAGCAGTTTAACCTTCTCCCTCTCAGGCTACTTATGGTCTCCTAAGAAGCCTGCTGGGCTTTTGCTCACACTCACTTTAGTGGCAAATGACAATTACAGGTTGCAGTTGATGTTAGAAAATGGGACACTTAAGTAACTTTGGATAAAATAAAATCTAAAACTGACAGCAGATATGTTTGTATTTAACTGCTGGTTTCCTTATAATTCCCCACCATCTTGTTATAGATAGTGGAGTCTCTACTTAGTATAACGTGTTATGTAACATTTTATAACATGGACTATATTACATTTCTATAACAAGTCATAGTTGAGTCTGTTGGGATGCATATGTAATATATATACATGTTAGGTATACATAAAACTAAGGAGCTCTGGTAGCGTAGTGGTTGCGAGTCGGGCTGCTTAACCTCAGGGTCAGCAGTTCAAAACTACCAGTTGTTCCATGGGAGAAAGATGAGACTTTCTGCTCCCGTAAAGATGTACAGCCTCGGAAACCCTATACAGGATTGCTATGAGTTGGAACCAACTCCAGGGCACAACACCACCAACAACCAGCACCATAGAAAACTTACTTTATGTACTTTTCTATGTTATTTCTCAGGATAAACCTGTTATAAATCACCTGCACACCTGCTCTGTATTTAAGGATCTTGGGCATTGGTACCCTTTCGGGTGGTTATCTTAGGAGGAATTCCATTAGAGTTGTGGGGATGACTGAACTCAAGATGCCTGATGCTGGACAGATGAGGCTGACAGCAGTACATTCACAGCCTAAGGGAGGCAGTCCCCTCACATCTCAGAACCACAAGCAAGAACTGTGAGTGGCTATTTTCGTAGTCTCAAGAGAGTGGGATGATATGACTGGCTTGCTTGAGTGGCTCCAGGACTGGCCAGGAGCTGAGACCCACCTTCAGGGATAAGCAGGAGCTGCCCTGGTCCATGTGAGAATGCCGTTCATTTAGCTAGGGAAGGGGAACTTGCAGTTAGGCTATTCTAGCTTTCTCAGTTTCCCCCAGAAACCAAGGCAACACATACTGGTCTTCATTTGGGCCTTCACTACAGTGAGTTCATCCTAAGTCACAATCAAGCATATTTTCTAACAGTATCACCACCTATTCAGTGGCTGTTAGGATTGTGATGAAAAGACATTAGAGGGAGCGATGTGGCATGTGCAGTTGACACAAGAACAAGTGGTCACCCTGTTAGAGAAGATAGTTAAAAGATGAGAGGGGCATTTTTGCTGCATCATCAACCAGTCCAACCCCTGGGGCTCGACTTCCCCACTAGGCTCCATACAGGAGTGTTACTCCACTGTCATCAAGTTGATTCCAACACATAAGTGACCCTACAAAGGGTTTCCAAGACTGTAAATCTTTACTGGAACGCCTAGCACCCTAGTGTTAGAAGCTGGCAAAGCCAAGGGGAGGGGTTGTGTTTGGATCTCCACTTTCCATCATGGGTGGATGATTGTCTCTTCTGCCTTGACTGCTTACCAGCCATGTTAGCAGTAGAGACCCCGCACTAACTTGTCAGCTCTCACTCACCACAGTAACATTCCATTCCCCCCCATCACCCCTTACCCATTCTTACCTCCATGCCTTTGCTCACACCATTTCTCTTCCAGTCTTTCCCACTTCCGGTGCCTTTGCTCTCCCTTCATTTGCTGAAATCTGTGCCCTCAATGCCCATCAGCCCTTGAATCTCTCCAGCGCCTGCCCAGTCTGCTTGGTGGGCTGCTTTCTCTGGCTCTAGACCTTTGTGTCTGTGCACAGCGTAAAACATTTCAACATGAACTAACTTTCATCATTCTTTTTTTAGGGTCTCTAATATTCATGGGAAATCATGTATAACTGAAACGATAGCTTCTCAAGTCACTTGGATATATGGTTGATTTCCAGTTTATACATTTTAAAGCAGTCATTTTCTATCATATAACACAAAGGTCAATTCATTTAGATTAGGGATGGGGAACCTCTTTCTGCCAAGATGTATAACATCATTTGCAGGTCATACAAAATTGCCAACTTAAAAATTAGTCTGCTATATTAGCGTAGTGGCTACGAATCAGGCTGCGAACCTCAAGGTCAGCAGTTCAAAACTACCAGCTGTTCCATGGGAGAAAGATGAGGCTTTCTGCTTCCGTAAAGATTTACAGCCTCGGAAACCCTGTACAGGGTCGCTATGAGTCAGAACCGACTCCACGGCACATAACAACAACAACAATATTTCATCAAACATATAATTAATTAACCCTAATGTGATGTCTGGAACTGCGGTTGCCTTGATAGGACAAGACCAAATGATTTCACAGGCCTTGTAAGGAGCTCTGGTAGCATAGTAGTATAAGTCAGGCTGTTTACCTCAAAGTTAACATTTTGAAACTACCAGCCATTCCACAGGAGAAAGATGAGGCTTTCTGCTCCTATAAAGATTTACAGCCTCGGAAATCCTATGCAAGGTCGCTGTGAGTCAAAACCAGCTCCACAGCACACCACCATCACCATAAGGCCCACGGGTCAGAGGTTCCCCACCCCTCTTCTAAATACTGTAGCTATCTCAATTCCTTCTGATTTTATCTGTGTAAGGAAGTTTCACTCAGCAGATAACCATGAGAAGCAATCAATTGGAGTTACAGTGTGGTCATGATTTGTATCTAATTCTGTTAGATTTCCTTCATCCTTTTTATGTTGAAGTAGAAGTATGAAAATAACATAATGGAATGCATTGTCACTCAAATAAAGTATAATATAGAATAAAAACTGTGCTTCATAGCATTTTCAATGGCTGTTGATGGTGAGCATTTCTTCATGTTTGCTGACGGTCCAAATGTCCTTGGTGAAATGTCTATTCATGTCCTCATGTCCTCTGCCCTTTTTTTTT
>NW_006408692.1:3086216-3087984 GCF_000296735.1 Chrysochloris asiatica | reverse complement strand
ATGGGAATGATCCGTGTTGTAAAGATTTGTTCCCTCTTTTGAGCTACTACATCCATAAGTATAGGTGAAGTTCATCAAATTGTAGCAGATTACTCTTTCTTCTTCTTCTTCTTCTTCTTTCTTCCTCTAGTCGAGTTCTGATCATCCAGCCATTGAAGCCAGGTCAAGTGGGTATTATCTACAAGTCTGGGCATTCTTGTGCATCTCCCCTCACTTCATATCAGCTGGATGCCTCACTGTCCTCTCAGTCCTCTGTGGTCATGTCCCTGCTCTACCCATTTTTTAATTGGATTATTTTCTTGTTGAGATGTTGAAGTGTTCTATAAATTTTAGAGAATAAAACCCCCTTGTGTTACATGTTGTTGTGTGCCGTGGAGTCAGTTCCGACTCTTAGTGACCCTGCACAGGGTTTCCAAGGCTGCAAATCTTTACGGGAGTAGAAAGCCTCATCTTTTTCCCACGGAACAGCTGGTAGTTTTGAACTGCCGACCTTGAGGTTAGCAGCCCGATTCATAACCACTACGTTACCAGAGCTCCTTTGTGTTACATAAAAGACAGAAATAATGTTGGGTCAACCCTAACTTTTTTGTTTTTATAATTTTTTTCAGCAAAATAAATACCGTCTTTGGTACAATGACAAAACTGCCTTGGGGGCCTGTTGTATTTTATTTGGAAGCGACTCTAAGATCAATAGAATACTTTCTATTAACAGAAAGATTTCTGTCTCCATTTCTTGAAAGAACTTTAAGAAATCATTCCTCAAAGTCCTCTAAATTCCAAGGAAACAAAATTGCTGGTAATAAAATGTTTGATATTTATTTTAGCTAGCACTTGTTTCATAACAGTGGCTTCTACTTTAGCAAGGCACATCTCAGGCGTGAACCAGAAGCCTCCCAACTAGAGGGACAGGAACGTCTGTTAGAATGTAATCTGCCTCATGCTTCTCCTATGTCATTAAGATAGCACCACAAACCCTGGAGGGCCATGGAGCTCACCCACAATCCAGACAAGAGTGGTGTAGGGGATACTTAACAGTATGATATCCTTCACTGTGGCATAGACCACAAGTTGTGAGGTTACTTCTGTGGCCCCTACAGACTGGGGAGCAATTATTCCATTGAGTATTTTTGTTTTGTTTCAAGTTCTCAGCTGGTTAGCCAGAAGGTTGTTGTAGTTAAGTGCCATCTAGCTACTTCCAACTCATAGCAACCCTGTATAGGGTTTCCAAGGAGCAGCTGGTGAGCTTGAACTTCTGACCTTGCTGTTCAAACCAACCTTGGCATTAACCCACAGTGCCACACCAGGACTCCATGATACTCATAATTATTCTGCCAAATAAGCCCATACAGGCAATAAAGGAAAGCTATTATTGTTAGCTGCTGTGGATACCTAGTATAGTGCCATAGGATAAGCACTGAGCCTCAAGGTTAGTTTGAACCACAAGGTCGGTGGTTCAAGTTCACCAGCCGCTCCTTGGAGACCCAATACAGGGTTGCTATGAGTTGGAAGCGACTCGACGGCACTTAACGACAACAATATGCGGTCTTTGGTGATCCCATGCACAATGGGATTGGACAGTGGAGATCTATAGGATTTTCATCAGCTGATTATCTAGCAGTAGATTTTTTTTAAATGTTTTATTGTGAATTATATGATAGTTTACATGAGAGAACTTTAGTTTTACATTCATTCTATCGTATATCTTTTCATTGCCATGGTTCCAATTCCCTCCATACATCATCAACCGACCAAAGGGTATACCCTACAA
>NW_006408692.1:3033762-3085551 GCF_000296735.1 Chrysochloris asiatica | reverse complement strand
GTGGGTACCATCTGCAAGTGTGGGTGTTCTTGTGCATATGCCCTCTCTTCCTATCAGCTGGTAGCTTCTCTCTCCACTCTAGTCCTCTGTGGCCACGCCACTGACTCTGAGTCCCCAAGTTCTAGCAGTGGATTTTTCGGATCTTTTTTATCCTAGTCTGCCTTAGTCTTAAAGCTTCACGGAAATTTATTCACCATCATCACAACCTGCAAGCCTCAACTGACAGGTGGCTATACCTGAAGTGTATTGCCTGGGAATAGAACCCAAGTCTCCCACATGAAAGGCAAGAAATAGTTCTGGAGTTGGAGTCCCTGGATGGTGCATTTGGATCTTTAATTGAAAGGTTGGAGATTTGACTCCACCTAGAGGTGCCCTGAAAGAAAGGCCTGGTGATCTACTTCTGACAAGCCAGCCATTGAGAACCCTGTGAAGCACAGTTCTTCTCTGACACACATAGAATTACCATGAGTCAAAGTCAACTCAACAGCAACTGGTTAAAGTAGTTTAAAGAGATAAAAGAAAGGCAATCCTGATGCTGTTAGACCTCTAAGCCCTGGGGGATTAGGAGAAGAGGAAGAACAGAGGATCAGTAGCTTTCTTTTTAACTTTCAGCACTCTGGGGAGCAAATGAAAGATAATGGAATTTTTCTACAAACTCTTTGAAGCCCCCTTGGGTATATGTATGTATATATTTTATGTATTTGGATTTTTTTTTTAATGGGATCATATTCTTGTGCCTTGGTTTCTTTTTAATTTAACACTATTCCTTGGTGAATAGTCTATATCATCATCTATAGTTCTAGTTTATGTTTTAAATAGCTGTTGAGTTATTCTTTGTACTGATGGACCCGAATTTACTTAACTAGTCTCCTACTAATAGACATTGGTCAAAGCTCTTTTTAAAGCTGCATCTTTGTAGTTAAACCATAATGACTTTACAAATAATTCCATGTAAAGGATACATACATCTGAGTAGGTTCCCTTTTTATTTAAGGCATTTTGAATTCTACTTTTTTAAAACCATTTTTGGAGCTTTCTTGTTATGACTGTATTTTAAATAGCCTCAAAGTGATGATTGTAGCTTTGTCTTCAATCAAGAGTATATAATCTTAAGAACCCTGGTAATAAATGTGTTTCTGAGAAAGGATGGAATTGACAATTAAAATGAGGGAGAAATGAGGAAGACCTGCTTTTCAAATTTCATCACTATTTTAAACAATGTTCCAGGTCACATTTCAGAGAAGTCTTACGTACTGCAGTCGCTTTTTCTGAAGCCGTAGAACCTCAACTTGCTAGTTTAAAAGGTATAATTGTTGACACTTCTAAAATTAATGAACCAAAGAATAAAATACTGCATGTACTTCAAGGTTACACTTTGTTTTTTTTTCTTTTGGTAACTAATTCTTTCTGTGCTGCCCCATTAAATATTTTAATAATTTATTTTTATACTCTGATTATTAATCAGAGTTTCACTTTAAAAAGTTAATGCACTTACTAGGTGCTGTTGTTGTTGATAAGTACTGTTGAGCCAGTTCTGACTCATAATGGCCTTGATTAGGGTTTCCGAGGAATGACTGGTGAAGTTTGAACTGCTGACCTTGCGGTCCAGTGCATTAACCTGTACTGTCACACTGGGACTTTAATGTACTATATATGCATATGTTAAAGATTTTTTAAACTGGAATTAAGATAATAAAACCATTAATGTTTTGCCCTAAGCTTTAGTCAGTCTCTCAAAAGAACTTTTTAAACTGTTGCACCTTTCTGTGGGGGAAGGATATTTGCTATTATACAGCAGGAAGAACATCAACCATATACAGCCTTATTAGTGAACTGTCTTTTTTTTTTTTTCATGTCAATGCAGTTATTAATAGAGAAAATCTATCAGATGACCTGGTTTCTGTGCCAGCACCGAGGGGTGACACTTGTTGAACTGATTTTTTGTTCAGGTCAGATACCTTTGCTTCAGACTGTCTTATCTCTTGGCTTTTATCTGCTGTCCCCCTGGCTCTGCACATACTTAAAACAATTATACAAGGAAAACCTAAATATGTGGCATGAATACGTGGATCTTGCCTTATTAGCGGCTGAAAGCAGCCACATACAGCTATTTCACAAGTGCATCATGGTTCACAAAAGAAATTTAAGAGGTCATTTTCTTGTTTTAGGAGTAGTTGTTGGGGAAATGATCCGAGACATGGAGAAAATTCTAGAATAACTGTGTAATGGAGAAGAGGACCTGAAAACAAGAATAAGAATAGTATTTAATTGTGTTTCTTTTTATTGTTGTTGACTTGATTTATGGTTTGCAAAATGACGCAGGAATTTGCTATTTCCTAAGGAAACTGAAGCAGCAGAGTGAAATGCTTTCAGGTAAAAGTATAGACACAATTTTCTGGTGAAAACTGTGAGCCCATTTAATATAGTTGGCATATTAGAAAATGTAACTCTTTATTGTTTTGCTATTTTTTTCATGTAATGTTTATCTTTCAAGTTCTTCGTGGTCCTTTCCCACTCAATCTGTGATAGAGATGAAAGCAGTCAAAGGAAGCACATAATCACCAAGTCATAATGAGATGGTGTTTGAAAGAAAGAACTGTAACAACATCCTGAGGATGAGCAGGTTCTGTTCAGTTTGAATCAAGTGCAGAGAAAAGAAATACCACAGAAGTTCAGATTTACAAGTTGTGATTTAAAAGTGAGAAAGAAATTTCTGAAGGCAAGGGTAATTGGCATGAGTTTCTCTCTCTGAGTTTGCTAGGAATTACCTGGAACTTTCCTTTGTTTAAGGGATTCAGAACAAAATCACATGCAAGAGAGGAAAAAGGTAACAGAACTTGTCAGCACAGGAGGTGAATCAGAGCTTAGAATCCTTTTTTAAGTTCACTCTAGTTCTCCTTTTCCTCTCTCTGCCATCCACATCCTTCTCCCTTCCCCTGCTAGAAGTTTCAGTTTAATGGAAGTTCGTAAGGATGTTTTTGTGGTGAACCCTGGCAACTTGGATGCTTGGCCTCATCTGATATTGTGCAGGTTTTATATTCCTAAAAGCTCTTAGAGGAATTCGAAAAGTATTCTTTTAAAAAAGCAGTTCTTTCTAAAAGAGAAATCATCCCTGATGTGACATCCTACCTAAAGAGAAATCTGATGTACTTCAAGTAGAGGATGTACTTTTCATATATATGAAATAGAATAAAGTCAATCAATACTTTTTAAGAAGCAATGGTATTGAATGAATGATGATCGCTCCAAGTGTATAAAACTTGGCATGTGGAATTGAAAGAACAGTTGCCTACTTCAAAATAAAAACAAAAATCTGAAACCAGTTGCCATTAATCAACTTAGTTATGACTCATGGCGCCCCCATGTGTGTCAGATTAGAACTACACTTTCAGGGTTTTCAAGGACTGAGTTTTCAGGAGTAGATTCCCAGGCCTTCTTCTGAGGTACTTCTAGGGTAGTCGAACCATCAACTTTTCAGTTACTAGGCAAATCATTGACCATTTGCACCACCCCGGGATTCATAGTTGCCTAATCACTAGATATTTATTTTGACTGTACTCCAGCCAACTGGGAAAAAATGGGTTTTCTAGAAACAAGTCTCATTTCAGAAGCAATTGTGACTTGGAAAAGGGTGCTCTGAGGAATTCAAGCCCAGTCTCAACTTTGTTCTAGTTACTATTACAGCTTTCTTTCCTTTTACATGAAATAGCTAGGCAGGAATTTATGGAGGAAACACTGTGTCCTAATCCTTCAACCCCTAACTGAGACAGTGTGTTAGGATGTTCTCTTGAAGGTTGTGGGAAGAAAGTTAAAAAAAAAGACTTGTCCCATGCTAAAGGACTGACAGTTTAAAAAAACAATAAAGATCACCCAAACCAAACTCATTGCCCTGGACTCAATTCTGACTCATAGCAACCTTCTAGGACAGAGCAGAACTGTCCTAGTTTGAAGTCTGTATAAATCTTTATAGCAGCAGAAGACTGCATTTTTTTCTTCCTTGGAGCAGCAGCTCAACCTTTTGGTTAACAGCCCAGTGCTTAACTGCTGTGCACCAGGGTAGATTTGAAAGCTCAAAATCTGTATGGGAAAGTTTTCAATTAACTCTTTTTTTAATATGTGGAAATGAACACATAAATGAGGAAACTACATGTCATCTTTGCTGATTTTGCTTCTAAACTCATTATATTTCTTTAAAAATCAGACTCGTTCATTACATTATTTGTTTCAGTGGATGCTGCCCACCTTCTGCTGTGACCTGTACTTGAAACCCTCCTTGAATTCTCTGTCCCTCCTCACTCCTCACCCCCACCTACCTCCTCTACCCCTGCTGCCCCTGTTGAGTTCTCTTCCTCTCAATTCTTGATGGAGCCATCCTGCTTCAGGCTGTCTGCAATGATCTCCTGGGAGATATCCTTCTACCCATTCAGTTCTTCATTGTTCGCATCCCCACTTAGTTCCTCTATGCTGGGCTGCAAGATAAGGAACCTTGGTGGTGCTGTGGGTTAGATGTTGGGCTGCTAACTGCAAGGTCACTGGTTCAACCCCACTAGCTGGTCCACAAGAGAAAGATGAGACTGTTCCTGTAAAGGTTTATGGTCTCAGAAACCCTATACAAGTCGAAATTAGCTCGATGGCAGTGGGTGTGGTTTTGGTTTGGGCTGCACAATTAATCTTCCTAAAACACCCATTTGCCCTGCTCACTTGCCTCCCTGATAAGAGTTGGAAATTATAAATGATCTCTCCTCTTTACTGCAGGAGTTCCCATCTAGTGCATGTGAAGAGCTCCTTTAACTTCTGTATGAGCCTTGAGACCCAAATCAAACACGCTTCACCGATGCTAATATTAACCCAAATGCCCTCTGCTCTTTTTCCTGGTTAGCTGTTGACGCTAAGAGTGTACTGTGCTTAAACAAAATTTGAGGGCAGAGTTACCATTCTCTACCTTCTTGGCACTAACAAAGAAGTATGCCAGTGGCATCCAGTTGGGGAATCTATTAAGTATTTATTTGAGGTCTACAGGAAGGTTTGGGTCTCCTTGTTGAAGGACTACAAGATAAGAGACAAATTCTTTAGGTCTTTTTACTGCTGCTTGACGGTCTCACACCTGCCATCGTCTTCACACTTATTTTTAATGAGCTGTTTTTCTCCTTTTATTTGGTGGAAACTAACACAAAAGGTAGGAGACCACTTGTCCCCTTTCCTGGTTTTGCTGCTACACACATCGTGAAAGTACTTCCTTTAAAATCAGGCTCCTGGTTCTATACTTCTGTTCAGTTGATGCCACCCTTATTCTATTGGTGACGTGGACTTGAAACTTTGAAATTGTTTTCAGGAGACGACTGAAAATTTCTGTTTCCTGAATTCAAACATTCCTACCTCCACACTCTTAATCATGATGCCCAGATACCTCTTCCCCTTGAAGCCCAACCTGGTTTTGGATCACCACTCCTATAACACCTAGTGCTTTCTAGTGCCATTTTTGCTTTTTCATTAACAGCTAACTGAGTGCCCATTATGCTGAGTAGTATGATGGGAATTCAACTTAGGCAATTTCCTTGTCCTTGGAAGTTTCTGTTTCAATGAGGGAACGTGTTATAACAAAAAGTGCAATCAAATGAGATAGATCAGTACCAATTACCATTACCAACTGCCCTGGTAGGGATCACATTAGAGAGTCTCAGAGTGTGTCAAAATGTGGAACAAAACTCAAAATTATTTTATTAAAAAAAAAAGAACACTGGGTTTACTGGTGGGAAAGAGACTGGAGGAACCTGAAATTGTGGCCTTCAGCTACCCTTCTGAAAAGGAACTCAACCTCATGACCCAGTTTCCAGGCAGGCAGTAGATAGGTTTATGGGGGTTGGGGAACAACAGCACTAGTAATAAGGTATGCTCGCAGTGGTCAATCATTCAAAATCAAAAGGGCAACATTTTCCTAAGGACAAATTTGAGAAGGGAATGAAGGTGGGTGGAATGCAAATAGAAACTACAGGGGGGAAGTAGGGTAACTATTGTTGCATGGAGGGGAATGCAGTTATTGAGATGAAACAAAGTGTATGATTATGTTGAATATAAAGCTAATGATCTTTTCTGTAAACCTTCAGTCAATTCACAATAAAAAAAAAATTGTTTTCACAGTGAGATAAGATTTGGAAAAGACAAGTGCACCAATCTGGGATAAGGTTTGGGATGGAGCAGAGTGGACAGGAAAGGTTTTCTGGAGGAAAACAATGATAGGAACTAGTCTTCTAACATTTTATGGTAGTATATTTTGAGTGGTGTGGTGCCCTGGGTTAATACACAAGACTGCAAAGCCATTTAAACTGCAAGGTTGGTGGTTCAAGCTCACCAGCTGCTCCTCGGAAGCCCTATACAAGGTTGTTATGGGTCAGAAACAACTAACAGCACTTAACAACAACAACAAAAAATTTTTTTTAATGTTTTATTGTGAATTGTGTGATAGTTTACATGGGAGAACATTTAGTTTTACATTCATCCTATCTTATATTGTTTCATTGCCATGGTTACAGTCCCCTTTATGCATCATCAGCCAACCAAAGGGTATACCCTACAAGCCTGACCCCTCGATCTTCAGCACACAGTCCCTCTCCCTCTCTGGATCTGAAGTCCCCAGCTGCTCCATCCCTTCACATCATCATCTCTGCCTCCATCTCAGACATCACTGCTTCTCTGGGTAGGGTCCAGCTCTCCGCTTTTCTCCCTTAATGGTCCCAGGGACCTCCACTCCTAGACTGCAAAGTTGATCACTCCCCTCCTTGCTATAAAACATCTGCCTTTACATTTTCAACTCTCACAATCAGTCCTGATAACAATTATTCACTATTGTATCATAAGAGACCTATCCGCATTTCTTTTTATCAGTCCCGCCTAGACATATTGGATACTACTCCCTGGAGAGTCTACCTTCCTCCACACCTTCTGGATTTAGGTTCCCTCTTGAAAGCTTGTAAACCAGTCACTTCTTGCCTTTGTAGTCCCCGCAGCTTGGATAGCCAATGTCCAAGGTGCCCATCCCTGTCTACTCTGTGTACAGAGGAGGTGGGAATGATCCTCGTTGTAAAGATTTGTTCCCTCTTTTGAGCTACTGCATCCATAGGCGTAGGTCAAATTCATCCAATTGTATCAGATTACTCTTTTTTTCTACTTCTTTCTTCTTCTAGTTGAGGTCTGATCGTCCAGTAATTGAAGCCAGGTCAAGTGGGTATTATCTACAAGTGTGGGTGTGCTTGTGCATATGTCCTCTCTTCTTATCAGCTGGATGCTTCACTCTCCACTCTAGTCCTCTGTGGCTATGTCACTCTGTGCCCAAGATTCCCCAGGTCTTGCCACACTGCTGGCCAACCAGGACTCCATCTGAGTTCACAGGAGTCTATTGAATGTTGTTGGGCTTAGTTCACAGCTTCATTGCTGTTTTTCTCTCACTTCCCCTTATTGGTGACGAACGTGGTCACCAATCAGAGCATGTATTCCCATTGAGTCTTAGTCTTGGAAGGGAGTTTGCTCTGAGGGGACCCAACCACTTGCCTTGATGTCTCCTGGGCGAGCAACTTGCTTGTTCTTATAGTAAACAGTTGGTCTGCCTGTATTGTTTTGTATTTTTCCTGTAGGTCTTTCTTTCAAGAAGTATCTTCTGTTTTTCTAGCTGTTCCAGGCTGGTCTGCTCATCCTTTCAAGTGGAAATTTCCCACCTCTGAAGATTCTGGATGCTGTTCAGGATTCCACCTATAGTCTTATGTAATGCAGAGGCTCCACAGAAAGCCTCCTTACTGGGCACATTATAGCCCCATTTTAGGTATTCCAATCAGTTATAGGCAGAAGACAGACTTACAAGCTTCCTATGGTTATATTTCTGCTTATTCCTTTCTCTCCCCATCAAGTGTCTATTTTATAATGGTATGCAAGGGAAACCAAGATTCAAAAGACAGCCAAGCATCTTAACATTATTTCCCATTCCAGCCATGTCGCAATCTCTGTACCCCAGAGCCCTGTTGTTCCAAGGTTGTGCATACATCATTATTTACCTCTTTCCCACTTAGCCCATGCAAACCTGCCTGATTGTTCCCCCATCTGCTTTGTTCTTCCATTCTCCTCCTCCTTCTTGTGTATTGACCCCCTCCCCACACCAAAACTATCCTGTGTCTATTCCCTGCCCTGTGCTCCACCTTCCCCTCCCTTCCCTCATCTCACCCCCCCACATCCCAGCAACCAGCAAAGAATCTCCCCCACTAGTATGGGTTCTTTTACTTAGTCTTTTACAGTAGTGGTCCTATGCAGTATTTCTCCTTTAACAACAACATATTTTGAGTGAAAGAAAGATCTGGTAGTCTGTGCCTATAAAGACTATTGTTGTTGTTGTTGTTATTGTGCCATCAAGTCAAGTGGGTTCCGACTCATAGTGACCCTTTATAAGGTTTCTGAGGAGCAGCTGCTGAGCTTGAACCACCAACCTTGTGGTTTAAATCAACCTTGCAGACCAGTACATTAGCCCACAACACTACACCATGACTCCCCAGTAAAGACTACAACACTTTGGGGCAGTTCTAATCTGTCACTTGTGCTTGCTAACGAACACCTCCTCCCCACACACACTACCACACATATTTTGAACTATGCATATAATGCTATTTATTTGTTGTTCTTCTTAAATGTTAACTTTTGTCATTCTACGCCTATCCATTACAGATGCAACGAGCAACTGGTTGCTATCTTTTTAGTATTAACTTTCGAAATGATTGTCTAAGAACCATCTCTCGGCTTCTCTTTAGACAAAATAAACCTAATTCCTCTGAGGATTATTCTAAAACCTTATGTTGTGGAGTCTAAAACGACATATACAGGGCTGGTTCAAAAAGCTGCTCAGAGCAGTACATCTAACACAAATCACTGGGATTTTGTTATAGTGCAAATTCTGGCGCAGGTCTGGGTAGGCCTGAGATGTTGCATTTCTAACAAGCTCTAGGGTCATGGCCGATACTGCTCATGCATGCATCATGGCATAGTTTTAGAAAATGTTTCAAGATAAGGAGTTAAGATAAAAATAAGTAAAGATATGTCTGGCCAGAGATTAGACATTCTTTACCCCCTCCCAAGGTAGCGTAGTGGTTACGAATCGGGCTGCGAACCTTAAGGTCAGCGGTTTGAAACTACCAGCTGCTCCGCGGGAGAAAGATGAGGCTTTCTACTCCTGTAAAGATTTACACCCCTTGGAAACCCTGTACTGGGTCGCTATGGGTCGGAACTGACTCTATGGCACTTAACAACAACAACAACAACCCTGATAGTGAGTATTCTGTGTGTCATAGGGAGCTGGGATAAGGTGTGCAGCCACCTAATTGAGGTTGTGCTGTGATTTCCTGAGGCCTCTGGCCACTGAGTAATAGAAAAGCACATCTTGGCAGTGAGGAGTCTTCCTTTTGGCATGCTGCCTGTATCTAACAGGTTTGTGTAACAGTTGTGTTCTAGGAATGGCTTCCAAGCCTATAATGTGCTATCAGGAGTTGGCAGAAAATTTATCTTTGGCTTTTAAGATTCCTGTTAAAAATTCTCATTACTTGTAGGTGTCTCAGCATGTTGAGTGACCTGCCCAAGACCTACTGAAGGAGTCTGCCACAGTGAAATGTCACTGTCTCCTTTTTCTGTTTGATCATTTTCCTGGTAATTTAGATGGATTTTTTTCTTGGCTTCTCTATGATCTTCTATTCTGTAGATATTCTTGTAGACCAAAGACAGGAAAGCATTTGTTGCTGAAAGAATTATTTTCATTGTCCTCCTAGAGAACTTTCCTATGGAATTCCCCATTGGATTGAAACAATGACTTTTAAATCAAGAGATCTTACTCAGTGTTTTGTCTCAATACAAACTGGGAAATGGTGATGCTGTCAGCTTGGCAAGGTGTTTGGTTCTTTGGTTTTCAAATTCAGGTATATCAATCATCTGGAAGTTTTGTTAAAATGAAAATTGCTAGGGTCTACCCCTAGAGTTTCTGATTCAGTAGGTCTGGAACCCAGTTTAAAAAAACAAAACTGTCTTAACTACCTAGTGCTGCTAGAACAGAAATACCAGAAATTAATGGTTTAACAGAAAGAAATGCATTCACTCACAGCTTATGAGGCTAGAAGTGTGAATTCAGAGTGCCAACTCTGGAGAGAGGTCTTTATCTTCTCTCAGTATCTATAGACCTGGCATTCCTTGGTGATCTCCGTGTGTCTTGGCATCAACTTTTCCCTGGATGTACGAGCTTCCTGGTAGGAACTTCAGGTCCAAAGGCTGTTCTTTCTTGGTGTTAGTACCCCCGCCCCTTCTTACTGCTCTCTCTTTATCTCTCATACGATACTAGGTGTTGCAGGCCACACGACTGCCAAACTGCTTAGAATCATGACCCAGCCAAGTTGACACGTATTTTGGGGGCAGACACAATTCAGTCTGTTACACAAACAAACAAGCAAAACCAATTGCTGTCAGGTTGGCCCAATGCCACATAGTCCCGTGTATGTGTGTTAGAGTAGAACACAGTAGAACTGTGTATTCAATGGTTGGTTTTGTTTTTTTAAGTAGATCTCCAGGCCTTAACAAGGCACCTCTGTGTGGTCTTGAACCTCCAACCTCTCAGTTCAGCACATTCACTGATAGTACCACCTGGGATTCCAAGATCTGGAACATAGTCTGAGAATTTGCTGTAACAGTCCTGTTCCTTCCCATGTCCTCAGATGTGTTTGTAAAAAAGGCAGTCAATGGTAACCAGGAAGGTGGGTACATGTTCACAATAGCATACACACTATTGATCACAAGACCATCATTACCTCCCAATGCTCATAGATTTGCTCGTTGCCTTGTAATTTCATCATACTTTTAAACACTGAGAGCAAGGAAGCAACAACTTTCCGTGCAGTCAGTTCCCTTTATGTTAACCCAGCTCGTTTCCCATGAGACATCTTGATTTATGTTAGAGACCCATCCTTCTAAAGTAAGTCTATATGGACACATGGAATGAGGGCAGTTGGGAAACATCTTTCCTACCTACTCTCCTACCACTCAAATACATGCTTTTCAAGATTCTTATTTTTTTTTCCCCTTGACGAAGTTTGCATGACTTGGCTATTTCTATCCCTTTGAATCCCTAAGTGGAATCCTGGTGTAGTGCTGTAGGATAAGCACTGGATTCCTAACTTCGAGGTTGGCAGTTCAAACCCACCAGCTCCTTGGAAATCCTATACAGGGTTGCTATGGGTCGGAAGTGACACTACAGCACTTAACAACAACAAATTCCGTAGCTGTGTCTTGCTTAAATTACAAGGATAATAAGATGGTTTTGTTTGTGCTGGTACTCCTTTGATTAAAGGTGACGACTGATTGTTACATTCTGTCGCCACAGTTCTGGAGCCTCCCAGGAGAGGCACAGTGATCTGGAGCTGGGTCTGGATGACCTTCCCTCAGATGAGGAGGAAGCCATCAACAGTTCTGATGAAGATGACGTCAGCTCTGGTTCTAGTAAAGGAGAACCCGACCCCCTGGAAGACAAACAAGTAAGTTTTTGTAAAGCACAGCTTTTTAAAAATCATTTTTTAAAACATGATTTTATGTTTTCTAAGAATAGTCAAATATCTATTTTCATTTAGAATCACATTTCTTTAAATAAAGACATAAGTAGGGGGGAAAGTAGTCCATCAGCAGTACCCCCAGGATGGTGTGGAATGTTTCAGTGAGTGGAATCTGTGGGGATCTGCACAGCATATTGAGACATGGAGGAAGTCCATGTCACCTAATTCCTATGCTATAATGTATCAATAGGTGATGCTTCCTATTTAAACTGTTTTACTCTGTTTAATTCATTTGTGCTCGTTAATGAATGGTGCATGGTGATTTTTCAGCTTGTATATTGTTGCTAGATTAGAGTGGCTTTGGAGTCCAACTGTCTTGGTTTAAATCTCAGCTTCACCACTTATGATCTGGGTCCAAAACCAAAACAACCCTGTTGCCACCAAGTTTATTCCACCTCGTAGGATAAGGTAAAACTTCCTCATATGGTCTCTGAGGCTAAAATCTTTCTGGAAGCTGACAATTACATCTTTCTCTTATGGAGCAAGTAGCCTATGGGTTTGAACCACTAACCTTTCAGTTAGCATTTAAGCTAGTAAAAACCTCATCATCATACTCACTTATGATCTGGGTAGCTTTGAGCTAATTATTTAACCTTTGGGCTAAAAAGCCCTATCTTAGATGAAGAAAATAATAGTACTTACAAGATTGTGAGGATTGTGATTTGGCATATGTTGTGTTGCCTCGAATTTACTTGATATGACTTTTCTATCCAAAGTCACCTTAATTCTCACCAAGTGATTGGTGACCATGAAAATAAAGTATACAGAACTCTAAGGCTGGGATAGGTTAGTTTTGCCCTCCAGCTAGGCTTAAAAGGAACCACCTCAGAAGTAGAGATGGAAGATGGTCCCGGGACCATCAAGAAGGAAGAGCATGAGTGTCATGTGCGATCCCTCCCTAGATAAACAGCGATGGCAGAGGCGGTGGCATGAGGACACAGATTCACTTCGGGCTCTAGACCCATGGACTGAATAAAGCTGAGTACCTATGGGCTTACAGACTGGCTTATAGAATGTGCCCTGTAGGCGCTCACAGACTGACTAAAAGAGGACATGGCTGAGAGGCAGAAGACAAGAGTGAGGCATGCCTGCAGTGTGGCACACAAGAGGTCTTTCTGACTGGAGAACTACTGTGTTGTGAGTTGATTTTGAACCTGAATTGTGCCCTGTTCACTTCCCTAATAGACCCCATAATTATGAGAATTATTATGAGTTCTGTGTGCCCATTGCAATGGATTATCAAACCCAGATGTGAAGCTGCCAGTGCTGTGGGAGGGATGGCTGGTGTCAGGATAGGGGAAAGAAGGGTGTAAGGTAGAAGAGTGTCTGACCCCTGTTTCACAGGAATAGGTCTTGGGCTGATTTTGAGTTTGATTCTCTTTCCTGCTTATGAAGCCAGGGGAAGTCAGATATGTCAGATATGCATATGTAAAGCCCTAGAACACACATAACATGTTACATACATGCATATGTTACATGCATAGAACATATGCATATGTAAAGCCCTAGAATATTGCCAAGCATGGATGTAAGTGTGCAATGATCATTTATTTTTTATTACTAGCAAGATTTGATTTCTGTTCTGTGAAATGTTGAATCATGGAGTTGGGAGTAACTGCTAGAAATTGTTTAGCATTAAAGCAGGTGAGTGTATAAGGCTGAAGAATAACCTTGTTCTTAAAGATGTACAGCTTCCCTCCACAATCTCTGGGTTTTATCTGGATCTGTGTCTCCCTAGCATCTCTGTCTTGCTCTAATTTGCAAACTCACTTTCTATGTTGCTTCTTCATGGACCTAGACTCTAGAGATCTTTCTAGAACATCCACTGTGGTTCAGGTTTCTAGTTTTGTGCTAGAGATAAAGCAGTGTTCCAAGTCATCTCTTCTCTAGTGGAGCTTACATGCTAATGGGGCAAGAGGGGCCATGAACAAATTAACACTAAGAACTTAAGGGATTTCTGTGTTAATGAAAGAAATAAAGCAGAGCGATGTGCTAGAAATTGTAAAGCACTGGACTGCAAAGTCGGTTTGAACCATAGGGTCGGCGGTTCAAATTCACCAGCTGCTTCTCGGAAACCCTATACAATGTGGCTCTGAGTCAGAACCCATTCGATGGCACTTAACAATAACAACATATTGCATAAAGTCTCTGGGAAAGTCTCTGGGAAAGCGATATTTTACTGAGACTTAAATGAATGTAAGAGATAAGCAGATTCAAACTGTTTTCTTCCCAAAAATCAAACAAATCAAATTGATTCTCCCTCATAGTAACTGCCTCATCAGGTTTCCAAAGCTGTAAATCTTTACAAAGCCGACTGCCACATCTTTCTCCCACAAAGCAGATTTATGCATCTTTCTCCCAAGGAGTGGCTGGTGGGTTCAAACTGCCGACCTTTTAGTTAACAGTCTACTGCTTAAATGACAGTGCCACCAGGGCTCCTGTGTGCTGTAGTTAATCATTCTTTATTCTCTTTGATAACCAACAATCCCAAGATGGTCATATTTCCCCTAACAGATGTGTCTACTGCTTAACTCCTTTTCATTCTTTTCCCTATACTTATGGTGAACAAAACTAGTTTCTGTGTTCTACTAGGGATCTCCCTAATTCACCTTATCAATGAAGGTTTAAGGAGAAATTGCTAAGCTTTTTGTATCAGGCATCTTCTCTACACATCCTGTCCTAACACTGCCTGACTAACTTACTCTTTTGTGGTCAGTGGAGACTCCCAGGGTTCCTTCCTTGAATTTGGGCCTTTCATTTTCCCTTCCTGTATTTATATTATTGTATTTTGCCCTGAGTTGTGCCTCATTGCAGTATTCACCCTTTCACATTGTGATTATTTCTTCAGTTAATCACGCATTCATATTTATCATTTTTGTGCATGATGCCAATAGATTGTCTCTTTAGAATTCTCAGCCATTCTGATGAACTGATTATCTGTTCATCTGAGACATCTGAGATACTAGAATGGACAAATTCTGCAGTGTTTGGCAGTTGTTAGTCCATCTAACCATAGCCTGGTGAGTTATTTTCTGTTAAGTAATTTGCTGTCGTGGTGGTTATGAAGAACTCAGTCTCTGGAGCCAGGTTGTCTGGGTTCTCCCCCACTTACTAGCTCTGGCATCTGGATCACTGTATTAACTTTTGTGTCTCAGTATCTCCATCTGTATTGTTGTAAGGATTAAATAATTAATTATATGCTGTTTAGAACAATTCCTGACACATATGAGTGCGTGGAATTCTTAAGTCTTTATTTTTATTTTGTTGCTGCTGTTAAGAATATACCCAACAAAGCATACAGCAGTTCAGTGGTGTCTGCATTTGATCATTTAGTGCTATTGAGTGCATTCTCTGAGTTATACAACCATTTCCACTTTCCTTTTAGGAATTGTTCTTCCCTGAGCTAATTAATGTTAATGGAGGTGGAACCACTTAAAACAAAAGGTGATGCTGGTTGTATAACTTGATAATATAATCCTTGTCACTAAATGGTAACTGCCCTCTAAGGTGTCTATCAAAAGGAGTCTTGGTGGTATAGTGAGGTAAGCATTGGAAAGCTAACTGAAAGATTAGGTAGGGGTTTGAATTCATGAGCAGCTTCCAAGAGAACAATGTGGCAGTCTATTTCCGTAAAGATTTACATCAATTCTACTTGTCTTATAGTGTCGCTATGAGTTGAAATTGACTCGAGAACAGTACATTTGGTTTTTGTGTTTAAGTTTCCTATTTAATCTTTTTGAATCCTGGTGTAGCACTGAAGAATAACACTGTGCTACTTACTAGCTGCAAGATTGACAGTTCAAACCTACCAGCTGTTCCTAGGAAACCCTATACAAGTCACTATGCATCAGAATCACCTTGACAGCACTTAACAGCAACATTTAAACTTTTAACCTGTTGTCAGTTTCATCTCATTTGTTGTTGTTGTTAAGTACTGTTGAGTTAGTTCCAACTCATAGCAACCCCGTTTTGGGTTTCCGAGGAGAGGCTGGTGTGTGCCAACCTTGTGGTTCATATTCCATTGCTTATCCGGTGCTTATCCTACAGCACCATATCAGTTTGATCCCATATAGATAGTTCTTAAAAGAGCATAATGCTCAAGACATTTTTTTACTAGTTAAGCTAAACAAACTCTTTCTTGGTTTTAGGAATACTTAAGGAGATATTTTTGGCTTAGGGGTTAAGGAGTATCTCAGCAGTAGTTTCAGAGATTAATCTGGAGTCCATGAGAATTTGAAATTCTGTCCTGCATTTCCCCCTTTTGATTGGTGTTTTTTTATAGTGTAGTAATAGTGGACAGGCAACATCCAGTACCTTCAATCTCACGACCAAGTAGGCAATTCCATGGAAGCAATTAGCCACATGTTTCACATCAGCTTGATGCTTCTTCTGCCTCTGTTTCTCCAGATGAATAAAAACCAATTGTTGTGCCTTATATGGCCACATGCAAGCTTTTAAGATGCCAGGTTGTTGTTGTTAAGTGCCATCGAGTCAGTTCCGACCCATAGCAACCCTGTACAGGGTTTCCAAGGAGCAGCTGGTGAGCTTGAACCACCAACCTTGCAGTTCAGACGGCTTTGCAGTCTGGCAAGACACCAAATCCCCATAGCAGCTACATTTTTTGCCCCATTGTTGTAAATATGTCCACCACAGTTTTTGCCAACTCAACTCCTTACAGGTGTGTACAACATACTGACAGCATTTACAATAATTGGCTGTGCAACCCCACCCTGAATCAGTGAGATATAACCATCCCTGTTTGCCCTCTTCCCCCCTCACAACTACTGTATCCTTTTGCATTTCCACCTGCAATGTGTAACAGTTCCAATTTTTCAACATCCTTGCCAACATTTGTTATTTTCAGTTGTTGTTGTTTTTTAAAGTCTTGTTGTTGTTGTCAGGTGCCATCAAGTCGGAACCGACTCATAGCGACCCCATGCACAGCAGAACGAAACAATGTCCATTCCTGGGGCAACCTCACTACCATTGCCACACTTGAGTCCATCGATGTTGCCACCTGGCCAATCCATCTCATTGGGGGTCTTCCTCTTTTTCTCCTACCCTCTATCTTACCAAGCATGATATCCTTCTCCAGCAACTGTTCCCTCCAGACAATATGTCCAAAGTATGAGAGATGAAGTTTAGCCATCTTGGCCTCTAAGGAGCACTCTGGCTGCACTTCTTCCAAAACAGATTGGAATTAGCCATTCTAAAACTCCAAAGCCAAACTGTTGTTGAATCTATTCCATCTCATATCAACCTTATAGGACAGGAAACCAAAGGGTTTCCAAGGCTGTAAATCTTTACAGAAGCTGACTGCCACCTCTTTGTTCTGTGGAGCTTCTGGTGGGTTTGAACCATTGACCTTTGGGTTAGTAGAGCCAAATGCTTTAACCATGGTGCCACCAGGGCTCCTTCTAGTGGGAGTGAAATGGTATCTCATTGTGGTTTTCATTTGCATTGCTCTGACTGATGATGCTGAGCATCTTTTGATGAGTCTGGAAGCCATTTGAAAGCTGCCTTTGGTGAGATGTCAACCCAGGTCCTCTGAAGAGTAAATTTAGAATCCTGAGACCCTTGTTTCAGTCCCAGCTCTCCACTTAACTAATCAAAAAGATTTTTTAAGTCGACCAATTTGTTTACACCAGTTGACTTCTCCGACTTGCTCTTTTTGTAAATCTTCTTTGTAAAATAGTTCACGTGGTACTGTACCTTCTTAACAGTGGAGTAAAGAGACAATGTGACTCCTGGAAACCTAAGAGAAGCTTGTCCTTTCGAGCTTAATCACACCGTCACCTTATCTGTGGGATAGCTTAATGATAAATAGATGTTTCTCAGGTACATCTGGATGTTAATTTTTTTGTTGTTTTATTTTGTAGTAGAAGTCTTCAATAGGATAGCAGAGGCCTTTGAATAACTCTATGAAAAAATCATGGACAAGTTTTATGGAAGTTTATGTGTAGTGAACAAATGCAAAAGGAACAAAGTTAAGGAATTACAGAAGTAAGCTATTATCAAGGGACCAGGACATAAAAGTAGATTTCAGATCAAAGTTCTGTTTGGGAATTTGTTTGACCTTCACAAAATAATTTCATTCATTCATGTCTCATATTTCAACTTCTTCAGCAGTGTACTTTTGGGAGATGATGTTATTTAAAAAGTCATCTGCTTTGAAGTATGGTATAATTTAAGTGAGGATTTTCATTCACTCAAAGTTGATATGCAAAGTATGGCCTCTTACAAGGTCTTACAGTGGGGTATGTTTTCCCATCATCAGTTGGCTTGGGTCAGAATTAGTCATTGTTCTTACAAGTTGAGACGATACAAAGTTTTTTTGTTTGGCTTATCAGAGTAAAGTGGGTGATAGAATACATGTTGTTTGTTATTATTAAGTTTCAGAGTTCATTCCCATACTATCTCACATGATGAAATATCTGTAATGAGATTTTGTTTGAGTTTACATTTTCATGTCACTTACCACAAATTCAGATTCAGTGCACAGACACAAAAGCAGTATCTCTGGTCTTATATTCTGAGAAGGTGGCAGCCACCCTTGTACATATTTGTTTATTCATAAATATTTGCTTCACAGTGGACCAGACACTGTGCCAACATGCAGGAGGATATAAAGTGAATAAGACTGTACACTAGAGGGAATACATGTTAGTAGGCATGTAAGTGCCGTCCACTGTGTTAAGCATTACAAGAATGACACCAACGAGAGAGTAATTAATTTCGTGGTTTAGAGGTCGTGGGGAGAGAACACTGAGACAATTGTCACAAGCTTTTTGAATGGACAACCTTTGAGTACCATCTTAAAAGATGACTTGAAATATGACAGTCAGAAATTCTTGGGGAGAAGGGAAGGTGGTAGGTGGATAGGCAAGGCAGAGGGAAAGGCTGGTGTAGAAGAGCAGGCATGAACAGAGCATACTGGGATTGTAAGGTGGCTCCAGTTTGGCTGCAGTACTGGTGTGGCACTGTGAGTTAATGCGCTGGACTGCAAAGTTGGTTTAAACTGCAAGGTCGTCGGTTCATGCTCACCAGCTGCTTTTCAGAAATCCTATACAGGGTTGCTATGGGCTAGAACCAACTCAATGGCATTTAACAACAACAACAACTGGGAGAACACAGTGTGGAGGAATAGCAAAGAGATCAGATGCATCACTGAGTGCTCTATGCACATGGCAAAGGAGAGTTTGGCTTTTGATAGCCATGGTTGATATGGAGCTGACGATGGGGCTCAGGCTGATGGTTAACATGGTAATATTTGAATTTTAGAGCTATGAAGGGGCTTCACAAAGTTTTTGGGAAATTTTCACTATCTTTCCATTCCATTTTTCCACCAACTTTTTTAAGCCCCCTCATATTACTCTGGAAGTAATGTAGAGAATGGATGCCATGGAGTGACCCAAGCAAACCACTTGGGCTGTTGCTGTCAGACAAGTCAGTCATAAGGTGGCAGTGTTGGAGGAGAGGCAAGAATCAGTTAAAGAAATACCCAGCAGAACAAATTGACAGGACTTGATAACTTCAGCTTAACAACTGAAGTTGGCAGTGAAGACTAGAGAGAAGAGTCCGTGTTCTGGCCTTCAGGAGTGGGTATCTGTAGCCTCTAGCATGTTTAAAGAGTCACTAAAGATTATCAAATGTTTTATTCTTTGTGAAGCTTTTCCTGAATTACACATCTCAGTCTGATTAAGATCTTTTTCTCCTTCAACACGTCAACCTATTTTATAGTTGTCCTTATATACTTGTACAGCTGTTTGTATATTTGGTTTGCTCTTCTTAACTACTTCCTGAAGATTGGGACTATTTCTTACTTAACCTTTAATTTCCTCTGCTAACAGCCACTTCTGTGTCCCATCTCACTGAATCAGAATTTCAAAGCCAAGTTACCTGGGAATCAAAGTTAAGCTCGTTCTGGTGATGAGTGATTAAGTGCTTGGCTGCTAAGTGAAAGTTCAGTGGTTTGAACCTACCAGTCACTCCACAAGAAACACTCGTGGCAGTCTACTTGCATAAATATTTACAGCTTTGAAAACCCTATGGGGTAGTTCTACTCTGGCCTATTGTTAAATTCCAACTCACAGTGACCCTGTATAGAGTTTCCCAGGAGTGGCTGGTGAGCCTGTACCACTAACCTTGCAGTTTAAATCAACCTTGCAGTCCAGTGCTTATACTACAGTGCCACTAGACTGGAAGGTCAGTTTGAGCTGCAAGGTTGGCAATTCAAACTCACCAGCTGCTCCTTGCTAACCTATATACTATGCTATCACTATGAGTCAGGACCAACTCAGTGTTAGTTAACAACAACAATAAGATTTTGAGGGATACTCTAGTGGCTTATTCCCTTGAATGACCCTAATGAGCATTGGACTACAAATCGCAAGGTTGGTGGTTAGAGCCCACCAGCCATTCTGTGGGAGAAAGATGAGGCTTTCTGTTCCTGCAAAGGTTTACAGCATTGGAAACCCTACATTGTGTACCTTTGAGTGGGAACCAACTGGGCATCATATAACAATCACAACAATGTCTGTATAGAGCATAAGTAGGTATTCTTTTAAAAGTAAAATATGATTCAGAAGGTTTTCATTCACACTTAGCTTGTTATATAGTTCCAAGCTTACCAGCTGCTCCCCTGGAAAGTCTATACAGAATTGCTATGGCTCAAAACCAACTCAACGGGACTTAACAGCAACAACAATGGTTAAACTGTATCTATTTTTATACTTTGGTTTTGACACTGGAAGCAGGTTAAAAACCTGATTTTTTTTTTTTTTTTTTTTTTAAATAAAGAACTGCGATAATCCTTTAACCTAGCAAGCTCATGCTCAAGTAAACAGCCTTTCCAGAATCATCTGTGATTTCACTTCAGAAGGAAGGCACTACCATTATTCTCTTCTTGTGTCTTTTCTTCAACGACTGCCTGACTTCTGGATTGGCAGGGCCCTTTTTTATGTTTATTGTGACTTTGTCCCAGCAGTACCCTAAAGAGAGTTTCTTTTCAATTCTTTAGAAGAAAACTGCCTTGACTCTAAGAGCATATTTCTAAAATATATTTTAAGGAAATGGCAAAAGCCTGTGGCTTTAATGTTGACTTGTGTTCGGTGTAGACTGTGAGGAAGAGCCCACTGCAGGTGCACATAAATTATCTGGCTTAGACTAGCTTTATAGCATGAAGTTCCAGCAGCATCCCACCACATATAGAATGATGAGGTAGGAGGAGGGGCTTGCTTGGAAGGATGCCAGGAGGCATGCAAGCATTGAATTTGCTGAACTGTGACCACCTCAGCTTGCTACCATAATGGAGAGCCAGAGCAGCTTTCCTTGGTTATTTTGATATATGTGTGTCAAATATATACACACATATATACTATATGTAATATGGTGTTTGCATAAATCACATAACCTCCTAGTTCAGAGATCATATCATGGGCGTTAATCAACACATATGTATATTTACAGTGAAATTCTCTTACATATCTCTAATGGATTCAGATGAAGAGGTAGAACAAAGGATATCTGTGCTGACATCAGATAAAACTTGGCTGAAAGCAGAGATTACCAGAAAGATGTTTACCTTTATTTTATTTACTATGAAAATGCTTTAAACTGTGTGGATCATGACAAGCTATGGATAACCTTGCGGAGAATGAGTATGTCAGAACACTTCATTGTGCTCATGAGGAACCTGTACATAGAACAAGAGGAAGTTGTTTGAGCAGAACACGGAAACACCAAGTGGTTTAAAATTAGGAAAGGTGTGCATCATGACTGTATTCTTTCACCATACTTAATTTGTATGCTGAGCAAATAATCAGAGAAGCTGGGTTATATGAAGTAGAATGTGGCATCAGGATTAATTAACAACCAGCGATATGCAGATGATACAACCATGCTTGGTAAAATTGAAGAGAACTTAAAATACTTACTGATTAAGTTCAAAGACCACATCCTTCCGAATGGATTGCACCTCAATATAAAGAAAACAAAAGTCCTCTCCACTGGACCAGAAAATAACATGATAAATGGAGAAAAGATTGAAGTCAAAGACTTCATTTTGCTTGGATCCACTATCACCGCTCGTGGAAGGAGTACTCAAGAAATCAAATGTCATACTGCATTAGGCAAATCTGCCCAAGACCTTTTCAAAGTATTTAAGAGCAAATATATCTGTTTGAGGACACATGTGCTCCTGAACAAAGCCATGGTATTTTCAACAGCCTCATATACCTGTGAAAGTTAGACAGTGAATAAGGAAAACCACAGAAGAATTGATGCACTTGAGTTATGGTGTTGGAGAAGAATGTTGAAAGTACCATAAACTGCCAGCAGTACAAACAAATCTATTGAAAGAAGTACAGCCAGAGTGTTCCTTAGAAGCCAGGATGGCAAGACTCCATCTCTCGTACTTCAGACGTATTATCTGGAAGGACCATGCCCTGTTGTAGGGTCCGTGAAAAAGAGCAAGACCCAAAACAGCAGCAGTGGGCTCAAGCATAACAGTAATTGCGAGGACGGTGCAGGGCCAGTCACTGGTTGGTTCTGTTGTAACCAGGGTCGCTCACAGCACCTGACAGCAGCAACAGCAATGGATGTTCACTAGTAATTCTTAATTCTTAAATTACATGTTTTCGCCCAAAGGATGAAAGTTCTTCTGATGCCTGTAGGTGTTATTTCCTCTGTAGACTGTGACTTTTCAGGTGTAAACCATTGGCAGCCCCAGGACCATCTGTCAGGGCAGCCCTGCTGATGGTGACGATTACTGGTTACTCTTACTTCCTCCTATATCCTCGTTTATCCTTCATCTCAATTTCCACATCTGCCATTTGAGATATTATGTAGTATGAAGTGTGTACTCATGGGAAACATAAATATAGCCATAGAATTTGTATATCACTGGCTCAGAACTATCATTACCCATATGAGTTCATACATTCTTTTTGTTTTTCAGGTTTAATATCTCATTTTTTATTTTGAGGACTGCTGAAGAGGGGAAGAAAAAAATAACCTGAAACTGAATATATAGTCTGTATTACTAGGCAGTAGTCCTAGTGTGGCGCTGTAGGTTAATACCCTGCACTGTGAAGTCACTTTGAATGAGTTCATGCATTCTTCATGTCCTCTTTTCCACAGGGTGAAAGTACTGGAACGAAGAGTAAAGTTCATCATATTGCCAAAGAGATCATGAGTTCAGAGAAAGTGTAGGTATCTAGTTTTTTATTCTGAAGAGTTTTCACCCACTGGTTCATTTGAAACGTTTCTTTCATTGCCTTTTTTCTTTTTTTTTAAACAGGTTTGTCGATGTGTTAAAACTTTTACATATTGTAAGTATCTGCTAATATTTTCTTGAAGTGTAAGACTATTTCCTTTTGCATCTTTCCCTACCCCAAAGACTTTGTTATTGTTGTTGTTAAGTGCCATCAAATCAGTTCTGACTCATAACAACTCTGTATAGGGTTTCTGGAGAGCAACTGGTGAGTTTGAACTGCCGACTTTGAGGCTCAAACCAACCTTGAGGTCAAGTGCTTACCCTAGGGTACCACACTGAAACAAATTCCATGCATATGCATTTATTGTGATTCCTAACTCATGTTTATCTTTTTCAGCTTTGTGCACATGTATTAATATAGAAATTTTCTAAAATGTATATATCTTGTGCATATAGATATACCTGAATGCTCCTTGAAAAGTAGAGTTTTTAAATCTTCATCTCTCTGAAGTTTTAAAACTTTTATCTTTATAGCAAGGAGCTTCAAATATAATATTTTTGGGCCATTTGAAGATCTGCTATCAGTAGAGTTTTGCACTAATAATGTGTAAAGAATGTCATAATCATTGTACAAACAAAATCATTTTTCTCCTATGTGAATATGCTACCAGAAACAGACACTTAAAATAGACATTTTATAAAAGTTCTATTTTTTATTTTTATAGCTATCAATTTGAATGGACCTGTTGAAAAAAAATTATGATACGTTAATTATATAGTCACTTTTGTCATGCATTTCTTTGTACCTGCAATTTTTTACAAGTTTCATTAAGTATTGGTAGTTAAAGTGCTTTTGCTGTTACTTTATTCCAATTATATTTTGGCAAGATATTAAGGTTTAACAAAAGAAAGGGGCAAAGTAGAGGAAACAGTGAGGAAAGAAACTGTCATGAAAGTTCACTTAAATGGTGTAATTATTAACATCATTTTGAACTTCATTGCTGAGAAATAGTAGATTCACTAAATATACACCTATCTGTAGCTCTGCAAAAGGTATGGTATCCTTATTTTTACGTTGTCCCGATGAACATTTCCATATGAACATGAATAATGAGGATTTGAATTCACCAATGATTCTTTTGTGCTCTGTTGATCTAGTAGAACATGGAGGCCCAATTCTCCTGTGAGAATTAAAAAAAAACTGTTAGCATTGCTAATTCATTGGAGAAATAATTGCCCTCTGAATAGTTTCTCATAACCCTTGCCTGTTGGTAAGTTCATTTTTGTAATGAATTTAAAAAACCCAGTACTATAACATTTGGTCACCAGTATTTTAAACGACTGAACTTAGGTTATTTAAAGTAACTTAATAAAAGGTGGATCTTTAAAAGTTTTTGATTTGTGAAGTTTCAAGGCTAATATCATTTAGAAACTTTTCAAAGTAAACTCTGGTACGTCTGCCGCTGTGTTCTGAACATTGCAGGGGGAGATTAAATGGATGTTTTCTGGAAAACTGAATGTAATATGTATATCTAGGACAAATTATACTTATTTGTTATATTTTTTGACCAAAACCAGAAATACCCACTGCCGTTGAATCAACTCTGATTCATAGCATCCATATAGGACAGGGCAGAATAATCTTTAGGGTTTCTAAATCTTTATAGGAGCAAACAGCCTTATCTTTCTTCCTAAGAGCGTTTGGTGGCTTTAAACCTCCACCCTTGTTAGCAGCCCAATACCTAACCTGTAGCACCACATAGTTACGTAGGAATAGAAATGTTTACCTATATGCAAATTAATTGCTAAGCTCTTAGAGGTAAAAAAGGGGGGTACTTCAGAGTCAGACTTCCATTTGAACCGCAGTTTCCTATTTCAGCAAATCCTGCATGGAATACATGTTGTGGATACAGCTATGAATAACAGCACCTGCCATTTTGGTTTTTAAAGTCTAGTTCAGTGCTCCTCAGATTCTTATACTAAGGGACTGGAAGTTTTTTGTAAACCCTTTCAACCTATGACAGACCAGTACTTTTTTGTAAAATACAATAAAAAATATCATGGCTATCTCAAATTGGTATAATGGAATAATTTATCCATTATTCTCCCCTTTTGACTTCTCTTTTGCAGACCAATAACCAACAAAATATGCAGGTCATTGTCTGTCTGCAGGTCACACTTAGAAGCATAGTGATTCTTCTGTTATTAACTACCTTTGTGAATTTCAGAAAATAGTTGAACCTTTTATATCTTGTTTTTATCATTTGTAAACTGGGAATTTTTATACCCATCTCTCAGAAATAAAGTATATAAAAGGGCCTAGTATCGTATGTGGCATGTAGTAGGCTCTCGAATTACCTTTCTTTTATCATTTTCTTTCTCTTGTAGAGCATCAGTGAGTGAGAAATACTCATTCTCCTATCACAAGGCAGTAGACTTTGTGATTCTACCCTTTCAAATGCCTTTTTTTCCCCTGTACTAAAATTTTATATTAATGAAGGAAGTTTTTATCCTAGTAGGAAGACTGTTACATGTTTTATCACTTTATTTTCTTATTTGAAAACCTATGATCTATTCATATCTATATTTTTAGAACAAATCATAAGCATGGTAGTGAATGGATAATAAGACCAAAGTATATCCCTTATCCTCTCAGATCTGATAGATTCCCTTCTACTGAAAAGAATGAACCATTCTCAAACCACTTTACCTGAATATTTTTGAAACCATCACTTTTAATGTAGAAGTCAGAGTAGATCACTGCCAACCTTATATTATTTAATATTCTGTCTAGAGTTTGCAAATGTTAACTCACCAAAGCCTATCCCTACTGGTGTCTTAACAAGAGTACATTTATCAGGTTGTAAACTATTTCTAGGAATGGTGTTCACACAGGGTAATGTGGGTGAAGCAAAGGATCTTCTTGTTTCTCTCCTCCATTCCACCACCTTATTAAAACTCATCTTTGTTCTTCTACTGAAGGTACTCCACAAAGCTCACAGATTGGTAACTTTAATACTGACCTGTGCTGCTGTCTGGAGTCCTGGTGTGGTGCTGTGGGTTAATGTGCTGGACTCCAAAGTTGGTTTGAACCGCAAGACCAGCAGTTCAAGCTCAGCAGGCACTCCTTGGAAACCCTATACGGGTTTGCTGTGGATTGGAACTGACTCGTAGGCACTAACAACAACAACATGCTGCTGTCTGATTTCATCTAAATGAGTTGACCTTGGTGTTGTATGATAGAAAATGACTGCTTTACAATATGTAAATTAGAAATCAATGAGTTACTCAAATGGCATGGCTGGAGAAGCTATTATTTCAGTCCCATGAATATTAGAGGCCCTAGAACATTATCCAATATGGTAGCCATAGTTCTTAATTTTAAATGTTATTATAGTTCATGAACACTTCTTTGTTTAGAATTTGATAAAACAACTAGGTGAAATAACTCATAGGAAATGCATTGATATAAATTTAACTAACGCATTTTTATCATTTATATAGTTCTTACACTGGAAGGCATTATAAAAATGAAGCCCCGTAAACACCTAATATAACTAAGTACAAATGATATAGTGGATATTTTTTGTTATTATTATCTTATTTGCTTTCTTATGGGAAATAGATTTATAAGCATCTCTATAAAAAGTATTTCATAAATGCCCAAATAGCATGATGTAAAAATATACATATACATGTATATATATATATTGAAAGAGCAGGTTATTATCAGAGTTTGTAATTAAGTGGACAAAGATGGACTGTAACAGTTAATTAATACTAGTAATGAAACATCTTTATTGATTTCTTTAGACTGGAATATACAAGCTCTTTAGTATATGAGAGGTTCCTTATCGACACATTGCAGAAATTGGAACCAATGTCATGGACAATTGTGTATGAATTATTGACTGGAAAACTGAATTGCTATGTACACTTCCACCTAAAACACAATAAAATATCCCTCACCCCCCGCCCCAAATTGAAGCTATTAGAAATGATGTTGACTATTTGATAAGCATCCAAAGCATCAAGAACTATACTTGAATGTGGAATGGACTCTCTCTCAAAAGCCAAGAAATTTTCCAGGCACTCCACTTCTGTTTTATGAGGTCTCCCCAGTAGATTAGAAACAAAATGCAAAACAAAAATAAATAAATAAATGAATAAGTTTAAGAGACTCCTTAGGAAAATCCAATAGAGCTAAAGGAAAAAAAGCCTCTCTGGATATTCACATGTCTATTAATTAGTAAATAGAATATATTTTAATTTTAAAAATGTGTCAGAAAAAATTTCCCTCATGGATATCTCCAATTCTTATGTTTTTTCCCCCATCTTTAAAACCCTTTATCCTCCTCTGCTCTCTACACCATGTCTTTTGAGTCTTGTGAACCATTTAATTATCATCATTTATTCTTTAGTCGCAGAAAATTTGCCTTTAAGCTTCTGTTGATGTGACTGTCAAACCTTCACTTTTAAGCCACTTTCCTTACTTAGGGACTATCCTTCACTAAATGAAGTGCATTGTTCAGTGTGTCTTGTGTCTGATTGCTGAGTTGTTTGGTGTTTCATTCTCTTTTTATGCCTGTTTCAGAGTTATCTTTCCAAACTTTCAAGAATTTGTGGATTTTAAATTATCTTAATAACCAAGTCTTCTCAAATCAAATAAATGGCCTTCTATTGAGCATTCTCTATGTGCCTTACTAAGTTATATAAATTCTCTTTTAATCTTCATAACAACCGTATCAAGTGGATGTAATTTCTGTATTTTAGATGACGAAAGGAGAAGCTAAACTGTCAAGAGTAACCTACTTCTAAATGTCAAAGCCAGATGTTGAATCTGGTCTGTATGGGCCTTCACTTTTTTTTAGTGATTATGAAAGGAGCTCTGGTAGCGTAGTGGTTACGAATCGGGCTGCGAACCTTAAGGTCAGCGGTTCGAAACTACCAGTCGCTCCGTGGGAGAAAGATGAGGCTTTCTACTCCCGTAAAGATTTACAACACCCTCGGAAACCCTGTACAGGGTCGCTATGGGTCGGACCCGACTCGATGGCACTTAACAACAACAACAACAACATTAAGAAATTACTCAAAACACATATTGCTCGAACACTCTGCCATGCTTTGTAGAAAATTGTGTGCCTTTGGATATATAAGAGGGATTCAAAATGTTCATGGAAAAATTCTTTTATCTTTCTATTCCATTTTTCCATGAACTTTGTGAAGCCCCCTCATATTAGCATTTCTTCAGAATTCTTTCGTTTGCCCAGGAAATGAGGGGAATTGGTAATATTATGAGATGAAGTTGGATACCTTCAATACATGGTTGTTATCAGTCCTGTTTTGTACTTTTGGCAGTGGTAATTATGCAAGGTCTGACTAAATTGCAAGGGAAGAATAATGTCATTGGGTAAAGTTTTTCACTATAAAATAAAGTCAAATTGTTAATGTGGGGACTTTCCCCTTTTATTATTTCTTAGTTTCACACTCATTTCTCCATATTTACCATGACACTTTGACCTCAGCAGCTGCATTGCTTTTGCTTAATATGAAATGATTCTTAATGCCCTTCGTTAAGGAAGGGAACCCTGCAGAGCTCCTTAAATGTCCATATGGCCATATGTCCAATGGTCTTTGTAATTCACTGTGTTGTGATTGAGGGTAAGTAATGTCCTGAGGTCAAGAAGCCAAGGCAGGACAGCTGGTAATTCAGTCACAGGCTCTTCTTTGGCACCAGAGATATAGAGTCTGACCCCAGCAGCAAGGCCATCTGTTTTGTGCTTCATTGCCTCAGATCTTCATACTCTATTTTATTTGCATTGATTTTTGCTTAGGACTTGCCCAAGTGACCAGAACTAGCAAGACTAATATGTTCATGAGGCTCAAAGGGATGGGATGTTTTATAAAGTTAATCTGGTTCTTCTTTTTCCCAAACTGAGATACAAGTTGGGATCCTTAAATTAATGATAAATGAAGAATATACCATTTCTAGTCCCTGTTTTTTCTCACCTTCTCTCTTTCTCTCTTTTTTTTTTTTTTTTTCACTTTTTATGTGAATTGTGCTAAGGTTACATTACTGAGCAGACCATCAGTCCCATGGTTAATGAATCACACAGTTTATAAAGTTGACCTGATTTTTATTTGTAGGCTTTTAGGGAATATTGTAATATATTTCAGAGACCCATTTCTATTTCTAAAAATGCCGAATTGACCAAGCTTTTGGTGATTCCTGACCAGAAACTACAGTGTAGGAGGCTAATTTTGCACATAGAATCTTTGGTGGGTTTTATGTTAGAAGAAATATATATACGTGTGTGTGTGTGTGTGTCTACATGTGTATATATATATGTGCATATTAGTGTGTTGTTGTTATGTGCCATCAAGTCAGCCCCTACTCATAGCAACCCTATATAGCGTTTCCAAGGAGCAGCTGGTCAGATTGAACTGTTGATCTTGATGTTCAAACTGACCTTGCAGTCCAGCACGTTAACCACAGCACCACACCAGGACTTTGTATATATAGTTGTTGTTATTAAGTGCTGTCAAGTCGGTTCCGACTTACAGCTACCCTGTACAGGGTTTCTGAGGAGCAGCTGGTGGGTTTGAATGCTGACCTTGTGGTTTGCAGTCCAGTGCTGATCCTACCACACCACACCAGGAGTCCAATAAATTCTGTCCACTACTCGTCTGTCAATTTGTCATACGGTGGTGGCTTGCATGTTACTGTGATGCTGGAAGCTATGCCACAGGTATTTTAAATATCTTCAGGGTACAAGCATGATGGACAGGTTTTAGCTGAGTTTCCAGACTCATGAGGTGAACTACTTGTGAATGTTTTGTTAATGTGTTAAGTGTTGCCGAGTTGATTCTGACTCATAACGACCCTCCTCCGAGGAGCAGCTGGTAAGTTTGGACCAACCTTGAGGTTAAGTGCTTATCCTCAGGCATCACACCAGGACTGAATATACACTGAATGTATAGACACAGAAAACTTTATGAATAGTAGTGGAACACTCTCAGATAGCACAAGAATATTGAAGCAGGATGAATAGCACAAGAATATTGTCAGTTACAGTGCCAGAAGGTGAGACCATCAGGTTAGAAGGTGTTCAAAATGTGACTGGGGAAGAGTTACCTCTTCAAAGTAAAGTTGACCATGATGATGCAAATAGAGTAAAGCTTTCAAGACCTTCATTTGCTGATGGAACACAACTCAAAATAAGGCAAAACAACTGTAAATATCCATGAATAATCAAAACATAGAAAGGACTAAGTATGAATCTAGGAAAAAACACATAAAGATAGATATCCGAGGTGTTACTCAGCTGAAAGGAGTCCTGTTATAGCACTGCGGATTAATGCACTGGACAGTAAAGTCAGTTGGAACCACAGGGTCGGCAGTTCAAGCTCACCAGTCGCTCCTTTGAAACCCTATACAGGGTCGCTATGGGTCAGAACCAACTTGACGGCACTTAACAACAACCACCACAACAGTGAGCTGAAATTGATTGGTATTGACCATTTGAGTCTGACAGTCTCATGGTTTACTAGGTCAGGAATGACAAATTAAAGAGAAACAGTATTACGTTCATCACCAAAAAGAGCATTTCAAGATCTATGTTGCAGTATAATGCTGTCTGTGATAGGTTAATACCCATATTCTTACAAGGAAGATCTGGTGTTGCCCTGTGGGATAAAGCACTGGACTGCAAAGTCGATTTGAACCACAGGGTTGGCAGTTCAAACTCACCAGCTGCTCCTTGGAAACCCTATAAGGGTCACTGTGAGTTAGAACCAGTCCGACAGCACTTAACAACAAACAACACAAGGAAGATCTGTTAATACAACTATTATTTAAATTTATGGACTAACCTGTAAAGCCAGTGATGATGAAATAGAGGAATTCTACAAGGAGCTCTGGTAGCATAGTGGTTATGAAACCGACTGCGGACCGCAAGATCAACAGTTCAAAACTACCAGCTGTTCTGTGGGAGAAAGATGAGGCGTTCTGCTCCCATAAAGATTTACAGCCTGGGAAACCCTGTACAGGGTCGCTATGAGCTGGAACCAACTCCACAGCACACAGCCGCCACCACCACTACCAAATTCTTCTGTCTGAAGTTGATCAAATGTGCAATCAAGATGTATTGATAATTACTGGTGATAGGAATGTAAAGGTTGGAAGCAAAGAGGAAGGATCAGTAGTTGGAAAATATGGTCTTGGTGAATGAAACGATGGTGACGATCCCATGATAGAATTTTGTGAGACCAATAACTTCTTTAATGCAAATACCGTCTTAAACAACATAAAAGACTATCTATACACATGGGCCTCACTAGATGGCATACACAGAAATCAACCTGACTACATCTGTGGGAAGAGACAATGGACAAGTTCCTTACCATTAGCCAAAACCAGGTCAGGGCCGACTGTTAAACAGATCATTAATTGCTCATATGCAAGTTCAAGCTGAAACTGAAGAAAATGAAAACAAGTCTGCGAGAGTCACAATCTGACCTTAAGAATATGGATTAAGAGATCTGAATTAAGAGATCATCTCAAAACAGATTTGAATCAGGACTGATTGTGAGGGTTGGAAATGTAAAGATAGACGTTTTATAGCAAGGAGGGGAGTGATTAACTTTTCAGTCTAGGAGCGGAGGTCCCTAGGACCATAAAGGGAGAAGAGCAGAGAGCGGGACCCTACCCAGAGAAGCAGTGATGCCTGAGATGGAGCCAGAGATGATGACGTGGAGCGATGGAGCAGCTGGAGACTTTAGATCCAGAGAGGGAGAGCAAATGTGTGCTGAAAACCTGGGGGGTACGGGGGAAGGATTGCATGGAGGGGATTGTAACCATAGCAATGAGAGGATATACGATAGAATGAATGTAAAACTAATGTTCTCCCATGTAAACTATCACATAATTCATAATAAAACACTTTAAGAAAAAAAAAAAAAAAAAACAGATTTGATGCATTAAACACTAATATTGGAAGACCAGAAGAGTTGTGGGATGACATCAAGAATACCATAAAGGAAGAAAGCAAAAGGTCATTAGGAAGACAAGAAAGAAGGAAAAGACCAAAATGGATGTCATAAGAGATTCTAAAACTTGCCCTCCAGCATAGAGCTGTTAAAGCAAAAATGAAACAAATAAGGAAGTAAAATAGCTGAACAGAAAATGTCAAGAAGATAAAAGTCAAATACTACAATAAAATATACAAAGACCTGTTATTAGTAAATCAGAAGGGTAGAACATGCTCAATATTTCTCAAGCTGAGGGAACTAAGGAAAAAATTGAAACCTTAACTTGCAATATTAGAAGATTCTACAGGGAAAATGTTGAATAATGCAGAAAGCATCAAAAGAAGATGGAAGGACAAGGAACAAGGCTCCAGGACTTGATGGAGTACAAATTGAATCTTTCAACAAACTGATGAGGAATTGGAGACACTCATTCATCTATGCCTAGAAATCTGGACGACAGCTACATGGCCAACTGACTGGACAAGATCCATATTTGTGCCCATTCCAAAGAGAAGGGACCCAATGGAATATGAAAATAATTGGAAAACAGCAACAACAATATGCAAGTAAAATTTTGCTAAAGATGATTTTAAAAATAGCTGCAGCAGTACATTGACAAGGTACAAACCAGATTCAGACAAGGACATGAAACAAAGGATATCATTACTACATTAGATAGATCTTGGCTGAAAGCAAGAAACCTTTGCTTTCCTGACCATACAAAGGCCTTTGACTGTGTGGATTATGGCAAATTGTGGAGAATGAGTATTGTGAAATGATTAGTTATGCTCATGAGGAATCTATACACAGACCAAGAGGTAGTTGTATGAACAGAACAAGGTGACAATGAATGGTTTAAAATTAAGGCATATGTACACCAAGGTTGTATTCTTTTACCATACTTCTTCAATCTGTATGCTGAGCAAATAATCTTAGAAGCTGTGCTATATGAAGAAGAACATTAGGATTGGAGGAAGGCTAATTAACAACCTGCTATATGCAAATGATGTAAATTTGCTTGCTGAAGTGAATAGAACTTAAACTACTTACTCATGAAGATCAAAGACCACAGCCTTCTATATGGGTTGCCCTCAATATAAAGAAAACAAAAACCCTCACCACTGGACCAGTAAATAGCATCATGATAAATGGAGAAAAGATTGAAGTTGTCAAAGACTTCATTTTGCTTAGCTCCACTGTCAGCACTCAAGGAAGCAGCAGTCAGGAAATCAAAGGGCATGTGGCTTTAGGTAAATTTGCTATGCAAGACCTTTTTAAAGTGTCTTAATAACAAAGCTTTCAGACTGAGAACTAAGGTACACCTGACCCAATCCATAGTGTTTTTCATGGCTTCATATGCTTGTGAAAGTAGGACAGTGAATAAGGAAGCCTGGAAGAATTGATCTATTTGAGTTATGGTGTTGGAGAAGAATATTAAAAGGGCCATGGACTACCAGAAGAACAAACAAATCTATGTTGGAAGAAGTGCAGCTAGGGTGCTCCTTACAAATCTGGATGGTGAGGCTTCATCTCTCATATTTCGGACATATTATCAAAAGGGAGCAGTCCTTGGAGAAGAACATCATGCTAGGTAAGGTAGTGGATGTAGTGATGTGTGTTGGAATCGGTTCTGATTCATAGCGACCCTGTATAGGATTTCCAAGGCTGTAAATCTTTACGGGAACAGAAAGCCCCACCTGTCCCACAGAACGTCTGGTAATTTCAAACTGCTGACCTTGAGGTTAGCAGTCTGACTCATAACCACTATGCTACCAGAGCTCCTTAGGTAAAGTGGAGGCTCAGTGAAAAAGAGGAAGACCCCCAATGAGATAACATTTGCACAGTGGCAGCAGCAGTGGGCTCAAGCTTAACAGTGATTGTGGGACAGCACAAGATTGGACAGTGTTTTGTTCTGTTGTGCATAAAGTCACTAGAGCCGGAACAGACTAAGGCACCCAACAACAAACACAATAAACTTTGTAACTTACCTAGCTTTTTCACACTTGGGCCCCATCCCCCTTTATTTTTAATTGCTCAGTTTTTTCCAGGGTGAAAAGGCAGCTCTTGATCCAGTTTCTGAAGTGCTAGTCCTGGGCTTTTGCATCCTCACTGGTTTACTCAAGAAGGCGTTGGTGTATTTTGATTCTTCTATACAAAAATAGTTTCGTTTCTGACTCCTAAGTGTCATCACACTTTGCAAAACTATTCTGGCTGTTAACATTTAGAAAAAATAATCAGGCGTATGTTGCAATCATCCCTTCTATTAAAAAGACATTTCTCCTTCAAGTGGCACCAGTTCTAGAATTGTGGTTGAGGTTCCTGAAGAGCTGAGGAGTTAAAGATTCAAATTTTCACTCTTGCATGAATTAGTTACATCTGGCCCTGGGGCCACAGCACATTGGTTTCAGGGGTTGGTGGCCTTGCACATGAGGGAGTGAAGTAGGTACTCAGGACTGCTGCTGCATATGGTTATGGAGACTGTTAGTTGCAAGCAAGGTTCTTGGCCTACATTGTATTTCCCTGGGGTGTGCATCTGCCTTGGGAAAAATGGTACCCTTTTCTGTTTTCAAAAATGTTGTTATGTGTCATCGAGTCGGTACCGACTCATAGCGACCCTATGCACAGCAGAATGAAACACTGCCTGATCCTAGGCCAACCTCACTACTGTTGCCATGCTTGAGTCCATCGATGCTGCCACTTGGCCAATCCATCTTGTTGGGGGTCTTCCTCTTTTCCTCTGACCCTCCACCATACCAAACATGATATCCTTCTCCAGCGACTGCCCCCTCCTGACAATATGTCCAAAGTATGAGAGATGAAGTTTGGCCATCTTGGCCTCCAAGGAGCACTCTGGCTGCACTTCTTCCAAAACGGACCTATTGGTTCTTTTGGCAGCCCACATGGCACGTTCAGTATTCTCCTCCAACACCACAACTCAAAAGCATCAATTCTTCTACAATCTCCCTTATTCACTGTCCAGCTTTTGCATGCATATGTTGTTGTTGTTAAGTGCCGTGGAGTCGGTTCTGACTCATAGTGACCCTACACAGGATTTCTGAGGCTGTAAATCTTTACGGGAGCAGACCGCCTCATCTTTGCATATGAGGTTACTGAAAATACCATGGCTTGTGTCAGGCGCACCGTAGTCCTCAAACTGACATCTTTGCTCTTCAACACTTTAAAACGGTCTTGTGCAACAGATTTGCCTAATGCAATACGTCCTTTGATTTCTTGACTGCTACTTCCATGAGTGTTGATGGTTAATCCAAGAAGAATGAAGTCCTTGACAACTTCAATCTTTTCTCTGTTGGTAAGAATGTTGTTTATTGGTTTAGTGGTGAGGATTTTGGTTTTCTTTACATTGAGATCCATACTGAATGCTGTGCTCTTTGATCTTCATCAGTAAATGTTTTAAGTCCTCTTCACTTTCAGCAAGCAAGGTTGTATCATCTGCATATTGCAGGTTGTTAATGAGTCGTCCTCCAATCCTGATGCCACATTTTTCTTCATAGAACCCAGCTTCTCAGATTGTTTGCTCAACATACAGGTTGAATAAGTATGGTGAAAGAATACAACCTTGTCACAGACGTTTCTTAATTTTAACCATTCAGTGTTCCCATGTTCTGTTCGAACAGCTGCCTCTTGGTCCAGGTATAGATTCCTCATGAACACAATTAAGTGTTCCAAAATACTCATACTTCGCAATATTGTCCATAGCTTGTCAAGATCCACACAATCGAAAGCCTTTGCGTAGTCAATGAAGCACAGGTAAACATCTTTCTGATATTCTCTGCTTTCAGCCAAGATCCATCAGATATCAGCATAAGCATGGTAATGAGTCCTAGAAACAGTTTCACAGATATAGGTGTATATGAACTCTAAATTCTCATGTAGTTGTGTGCAATCAAGTCAGTTCTGACTGATAGCAACCATGTAGAGGGTTTCTAAGGCTGTAAATCTTTACTGAAGATTTACTGTGGTGCGGCTGGTAGATTCAAGCAGTTGACCTTGCAGTTAGCAGTCCAATGTGTAATCCACTATGCCACTGTTGTTGTTGTTATGTGCTGTGGAGTTGGTGCCGTGGAGTTGGTTCCAACTCACAGTGACCCTGTACAGGGTTTCTGAGGCTGTAAATCTTTATGGGAACAGAAAGCCTCATCTTTCTCCCACAAAACAGCTGGTAGTTTCGAACTGCTGACCCTGAGGTTCACAGCATGTTTAATAACCACTACGCTACCAAAGCTCCTTTATTAGAGCTCCTAAATTATCATATTCTTTATTAAATATTCTTAGACTCTTAATTATTAATTATGAATGCAAAACAAAAAAGACATTGTGAATCATTAGTTCATTGAGAGCTGCCTACAACTATCCAGCTGTAATGGAAAAATAGGATTCTTCCTGGTATGTGACAAAGACCTCTCGTTAGAGGCAGGCATCTCACTGGTCTGTCCAGTTTGGATTTGGCTGGTCTCTGTTGTATGTGTCTTAAATAAACAAGTTTCTTTTTTGGCAATGTTGGCAGACATACGGAATGTAGAGTCTGGCAAAAGCTGTGTCAAACAAGGTCCTTAAGTTAGTTAGCAGCTAGCTTTTACTGTCACTGTCATGGCTGAGGAAGTAACTTCCAATTGGAAAACAAAAGTAGTTCTCTTGCCAAAGGACAAGCATATTCATCACTTATTCTACAAACAGAAAGGACAGTGCTTAGTGCTTTGCTAAGCAAGTATTAATCACTGAACTGGTTTGAAAACATTGCTATAGAAAATGTTTAGCTATTATGCTTTGAATGTATTTACAGTTGGGAAAGTTGTTTGTGATATGTAAATGTATTCCCTAGCTCTTCCTGATAGCAGAAAATCTAATGACTTTCAAATGTGATATGGGGCTCTGTTTTCTCTTATTAAATGTGAATGCTGATAGAAGCAAGCTGTTGGGAGGTGGAATTTGGCCAAATATCCGTTTGGTTTTTTGGAGCTGTTTTGTGTGGCTCTTTGGATAGGAGGAGTTTATGAAAGTTACAAATTCATAATTTATATTCATTCTTTATACAAGTTACTATTTTTAGCTATTGGTCTAACTTGTTGGTTTCAACAGCTGCTTCTTAGAAACCCTATGGGTCCAACAAAAAGCCTTGTTTTGTTTGTTGTTTGTTAAACATAAGAGGATTTGACTTATCTAAAAGATTTTACCAATGAGTCTCTGAAGGAGACAAAATATCCTCTTGTGAATCTTGAGTGCAGGTTTACAGAGCAGATCAGCAGTTTTACATTAACAAATAATGCAATTTGTTTTATCTCAATGTAACATCACTTATCCAATTTCTTCCTTGTTTTTGTTTCAAATGCTCCTTCCTTGTTTACTCTTTGAACTTTGTCCTTGGGTAAATGATACCCTTTGGATCTCTAATGGTTGATCCTTTTATGGAATGCATACCTTACTGGTATAATTGTCCCCCCTGTATACCTGTCTATGACTAGTAAGCCTGGTCTTTTTGTTGTTTTATGATTTTGAGTTTTGTCGCACATTTTCTCCCACTCTATCCCGGACCTACCTTCTGCTGTGATCTTGAAGAGACGTATGTTGAAATAAAGCTTGTTGTATTTAGCAGCCCAACTCTTGGCAATCCCATGCACAGAGGATGGGCCTTTGTGGAAATAATAATAAAGAAAAATAACTTCTTGCAGAGAGTTATACTTATTAGTTCTTTCTTTTAAATTTTAAAACATAACAGCAACCATTTCCAAGAAAGAGCAGATATTTGAGTTTCAATCCTGTGGGACAGATTCCACTATTGTTTTACTTATATCTTTAGGCCCACTGTCTGGGGATAGTGAAATAAACACAAATGATTGCACCTCCTTTCTAAGTCCCATTATAAAGAACAATAGTTTAAAAGGAAGACTAGAAAGATAGAAAGCTTTTTATGTGACAAAAGCGTAAATCCTGCTGAATTTATTAGGCGGGAAGAGATTTTAAGTGCCAGCGTTGCAGCACTTTATTTATTCTGTGTGCTGAACAAGTTGTAAAAAAAAGTTTAATATGAAATATCTACTGTAAGTTTCATAACAGCCCTATTATTATTGCACCCATTTAACAGATGAGGAAAATGAGGCTAGTCCAGGGAAACACGTCAGTAACTAAGGTGTAAGGACTTGATTTCAGAAGTCTCTGATTATTAAATATATGCCACTCACATCAGCTGACATAACTTTAACTCTAACTCACTGCCATCAAGTTTTCTCTGACTCCAGTGACCCTGTATAACATTAATGAGGAGTGACTAGTGGGTTTGAACCGCAGATAGTTAGCAATCCAGTGCTTATCCTACAGCATAACACCAGGACTCCATTGCAATTCACAGTGACTCTCAATAGGGTTTCTAAGCTGTAAATCATGATGTGAGCAGAGCGGTTTACAGTTAGTCATCCAGTATTTACCCTGTGGGACCACCAGGGCTCCTTAACTTTGTTGTTAACTGCCATCAAGTCAGGTCCAGCTCATAGCGATTCTGTATGGAGTTTCCAAGGAGTGGTTAGTGGGTTTGAACCATGAAACTATGGTTAGCAGTCCAGTGCTTATACTGCAGCACCAGTTGTTAAGAACCAATTAAAGTGGAGAAAGGAACACTTAAATCCAGAATAAAACTCTCCTGGAATTTAAAAAATGAATGAAGTGTGTCCTTATGATATACTTTTTAGACTCTAGTGTTGTTATACAATTTCTAGATACTCTTTCAGTGTAAATGCTGACGTTGGAGAACAGACCAAAAGGTTTGAGAGAAATATTGCACAGTCTGTTTTAACACCAAATATCCACCCTTGTTACTGTGTGATTTATAGGCAAGTAGATCAGAAGGAAACAATCGTTGGATAAGGATGTCATGCTGGGTAAGGTGGAGGGTCAGAGAAAAAGAGGAAGACCCCTAACGAGATGGATCAGCCAGGTGGCATCATTGATGGACTCAAGTGTAGCAGCGGTGGTGAGGTTGGCCCAGGATCGGACATTGTTTCGTTCTGCTGTGCATGGGGTCGCTATGAGTCGGTTCTGACTCGATGGCACCTGACAACAACAACAACAACAGATCAGAAGGAATCTCACACATTCAGTTTGTAATTCTGCATGGGAAAAATAGTTTTACAATTTATGTTGTTTTTAGGGAAGAGTGTGATAAGGGGGGATAAAAGCTTCTTAGCAAGTTTTATATGTGTTTTTAAATGTTGTTTTTTCATTCTCTGGACTGTAATAGGATTTCCGGGATGCAGTAGCGCACGCTTCCAGGCAACTTGGAAAACCAGTGATTGAGGACCGAATTCTGAATCAGATCCTGTATTACCTGCCTCAGCTGTATGAGCTCAACCGGGATCTCCTAAAGGAAATGGAGGAAAGATTGTTGACCTGGTAAATACGGAGTTATCGCTGTCCGGGTGTGACAAAGAAGTACTGTTCCTTACATCAAGTTGTTATAATATATCAATTTTTATTGGCAGTTACCTGTAGATTGAATTTTTTTTTTTTTTTTTTGGTGTCCCAAATCAGCAACCTTGGTGCAGCACAAGTTCAGTGTCATGGTTTTTAAAGTTTTCTTAATAATGTGATATCAGAAGTAACCTCAGTTACAAAAATCAAACCCACTGCTCTTGATCCCATCCTACAGGACAGAGTTTTCAAGGCTATTGTTGTTAAGTGCTGTTGAGTTGGTTCAGACTCATAGCGACCCTGTATAGGGTTTCTGAGGAGTGGCTAGTGAGTTTGAACCACTGACCTTTGAGTGCTTATCCTCCTGTGCCACACCAGGACTCCAAGTTTGAATCTCTGACCTTTTGGTCAGCAGCCTATCCCTTAACCATGACACTAGAGCTCCTATGCAGGAGTAAGGCCTCATATGTAGTCGACTTTGTTTTATATCTTGGCTTTTGATAATCAAGAGTTTTGAACTTCAGCTTGCCTGATACATTCCAGTTGGAAACATTTTAGAATGCTTTATCTTTTCTTTTGTGTAACCTCATGGAACTAAAGTTCATTGTTTTTTTTTTGTTGTTGTTTTTTTTTAAAGGCACTTACTGGGAAGTAAAGAGGTTTGACTATTTGCTTCCTTCCTTGTTTGTTTTGGAAAGGCAAATTTATATTTCTTTGACATTGTAGAAACTGTAGATTTCAGAACTAGAAAAGAAAGCCAGAGAGCTTACTGTTATGTGTTGTTACATGCTGTGGTTCTGACTCACAGTGACCCTGCATTGAGTTTCGAAAGCTGTAAATCTTTGCAGGAGCAGAAATCCTCATTATTCTCCCCTGGAGCTGCTGGTGAACTTCAGCTGCTGACCTTGTAGTTTACAATCTAGAGCTTATCCTACAGTGCTAGAAGCTACTTTTTTTTTTTTTTTAACTTCGTAACTCCTGATTTGTTGTTGTTGTTAGTGGCCATCAAGTAGAACCCGGCTCGTGGTGACTCATATGTGCAAAGTAGGATTTTCAAGGCTGTGACCTTTCCTTTTTAAACAATCTTTTTATTGTGAATTGAGTGAAGGTTTACAGAGTAGATCATCAGTTTTGCACTCAACACATCATATACTGTGTTTCAAATGATTGCAATCCCCTCCATATACCATCAGTTAACAGTATTTACCTCTTTCACTTTAACTCTTGCTCTCCTCCCTGCTGTCTTCTACAACATTGTTGTTGTTACGGTGCCGTGGAGTCGATTCCAACTCACAGCGACCCTGTACACGGTTTCCAAGGCTGTAAATCTTTACTGGAGCAGAAAGCCTCATCTTTCTCCCGCGGAACAGCTGGTAGTTTTGAACTGCTGACTTTGAGTTTCATAGCCTGATTCGTAATCACTACACTGCCAACATTAGGGAGACAGAAAAGGCAATCTATAACAAGAGGGAGGTTAGCAGAGTGAAGATGAAGGTAGAAAATAAGCAGAAGCTTTGGTGATGTTAGTGAAAACATAAGTGTGGCCCACGAGAATTAAATTTATTGTTGAAGTAATGGGTGACCCAAAATGATTAGCATACCAGAATAATGTACTTAAATGATGCAAATTTTTACTTAAGCTTTCCTTTATATAATCCATAAAGTACTGTCTGTCTTGAAAATGTGCTTCTACATGTTGGAAAATTGCTAGTTATACAATTAATACTTAAGCCTAACAGAGTTAAGAACTAAGGATTGACTGAAAGTTAGTTTTTAAATGTCATGCTAGGACTAAAATATAATTATAAGAAGTTTTCTTATCATATATTTAGTTATTTTATATATAAAAATTCATCTGAAATGGCTGAGCAGATAGGCATATTTATACAAGTAAGTGTTGGGAAGAGGCTTAAATATATTACTTGAACCAAGAGTTTGCTCTATTATAGATCTGTAGATGCTCTGTTAAAATATTATGCATTCCTACCTAAAAATCATACCAAATCAATGAAAGGCAAATTAAAGATCTAATTTAGAGAAAACTAACCATTACTCAGAAAATTCTTGTAATTCTTGGATAAGATTTTCTGTTTATCAAAATACTTTTCTCTCATGGTGTTTGAGTGAAGACATTTTTTATTTTGTGAAACTTTTCGGTAATCACGTTTTTCCATCAGCTGATGAACTATTTCATTGTGACATATAACAGGGTAATCTACTGAGTGCTAGTCAGTGTAAGGAATGTAACACTACGAAAGACATATAGGACTCTTGCTTTTATTGGACATACATTTTAGTTGAGGAAACGAAAACCCATTATTGTTGTTGTTAAGTGCCATCGAGTCGATTCCATAGCGACCCTGTATAGGGTTTCCAAGGAACAGCTGGTGAGCTTGAACTACTGACCTTGCAGTTCAAACAACTTTGCAGTCTGATGCATTAGCCCACAGTGCCGCACCAGGAAAAACCCACTACCTTTAGTCTATTCCTACTCACAAGAACCCTATGTAGGATTTCAAAGATTGTAAATCTTCACGCCAGCAGACAGCCTCATCTTTATCCCATGGAGTGACTGGTGCTTTTGAATCACTGACCTCAAAGTTAGCAGCCCAATATCTAACCTAGAACAAGACATATCAACAAGAAAAATATCAGCTAGAAACATCTGTAATCTGCAGAGAATTAAAATAGGATAAGTTGAAATGGTGACTAAGGACTGGGTTGCACAGAAGACATTCCAACAAGGCAGAGCATTTAACATTAAAATGGTTGAATGAAAAGGAGTCAGCCGAGGTTCCATATTTATTGATGCAAGGGACCATTATTAAAGCTCTTCAAAGAAGGAATGAGCTGTGGAGGTTAAAAGAATGTATAAGGAAGGCCAGCATGGTGCAGAGATGGGGAGAGCAATGGGAGATAGGCAACAGTTGGCCTGACTCATGGGGCTTTAGAAGCCAACGGAAGGTGGGTTTTGTTTTAATGCAAAGTGCACATTATGTCACATGAAAGATATATTTTTAAGATACTCTTGTTACCTTGAGGGGCGCCCTGGTGACACTCGCTGCAAACACAAAAGATGCATACGTTGAACCCCCAATCACTTTTCAGGAGAACAATGCAATACTTCGCTTCCGTAAACAATGTATAGCCTTGGAAACTCTATAGGTCACTTCTGCTGTGCCCTGTAGGATCACTGTGAGTTGGAATCAGCTCTACATCCATGGACGTGCTTTGGGCTGCACTGAAGAATCAACTGTAGGAGGCAGTAGTCCAGACAAGAAAAGCTGGTGGCTTGAACTAGGTGGGGGGATGTGGAAATGATGAAAAGTAAGCTTTTGGCGGGGGATCTGTTTTATAAGAAGAGAAAAAAAGAAGGTCATACCCATGGCTTCTATGTAGGTCTTTGTTCTTCTTAATATTTTGGATAAATCAATGACTTTTTGTATTTTTGTGTATTATTTTCTCCATACTAAGGACTGAACAACAAAGAATTGCTGATATATTTGTAAAGAAGGGACCATATTTAAAAATGTATTCTACATACATCAAAGAATTTGACAAGAATATAGCTTTGCTGGATGAACAGTGCAAGAAAAACCCAGGTTTTGCTGCTGTTGTTAAAGACTTTGAGGTACTCTTCACCACCCTCTCATGGTGAACATTTCTTAGTTTTTAACTCAACCTTTTCTTTTATTCTTCTGAAAACCCACCTACAATGCTGGATGACAAAAATACTTTATGTTTCCCTTTCAGTAAACAAATAGCACAATTTTGATATTAAGAAAAATGAATACTATAGCTATAGCATGTGTGTCAAATATGGGTGTTTGGACTCAAAACTATAAAGTGGTAGCTTGATTTGATAAGAGATAAAGTGATATAAACAATTCTTTTTAGTTGGTTTTTAACTGATTACCATAAAATGTTATTTAAGCCCTATCTCCATTTTTGGGTATAATTTGTGTTTCTATATAAATGGAATTCTGGTAGTGTAGTGGTTACGAATCAGGCTGCTAACCTCAGGGTCAGAAGTTCGAAACTACCAGCTGTTCTATGGGAGAAAGATAAGGCTTTCTGCTCCCGTAAAGATTTACAGCCTCGGAAACCCTGTACAGGGTCGCTGTGAGTCAGAACCGACTCCATGGCACACAACATATGAATGGAAAGTTTCTGGCAGTCCCCAAAATACTATAGGAGTTCTGTTCCAGTGACTCCATTGTAAGTCAGTTCTAAGTAAGTCTAATACCTCTTTCTTATTTAAAAAAAAAATTTTCATTATTATTGTCTTTTACTATCAGGTTCTTTATAAATCCAATCTATATTTGCCTTTGGGGGTTGGAAACATTACATATAGCCATTTAGTGGATAGCCGAGCCTGCTAACATCAGCAAATTACATACTACAACATTGTTTGTAGTACAAATTTCTTATGATAAGATGTAACACACACACACACACACAAAGGACAGTTTGTCATAACTTTGAATACATCTTAAGTTGGGGACTTCATGTAGTAAAGTATCACTGATTTCTCATATGGACAGTGGAACTTTAAATCATTTGTAAACCTGTTTTTTTCTTTTCCTAACTCTATTGTCTTTGTGCTATTAAAAAGAAATGTAAGGTAACTATGGTAACTGATAGCTGATCTACATTTTGGTCAGTGGTCAGTGTCCTTAGCAACAAAAGAAGACATGAGAGGAAGGAATTTAGCTCTCGTGATTAATGATGCTTGCATTATCTTCATAATTTCATGATTATTCTTTGTGTCAAATACTACCACCCATTGCCATTAAGTTGATTTTGACTCATACGGACCCTATAGGACAGAGGACATCTATTTCCATAAAGATTTATAGTCTTAGAAACTCTCATCTTTTACTGGAATAGCTGGTGGATTTGAACGGTCAACTTTGAGGTTAGCAGCCCAATGCTTAGCCACTGTGCCCACAGGGCTCCTTTGTCAGACACCAAAAGTGCATATTTAAGAAAGAAAAAAAAAATGAAAACAGCCTTCTCTCTCTTCCTGAACTGTGTAATGAATAGGGCATTTTACTGTGGCCCTAAGAATGCATGGGACATTTTCACTTTTTGATGTCACTTTACAGCAAATGCTGCCTAGGTTAGGGAATGCTCAGTAATCGGCAGAGGTGTCTGTTGTACATAGTAAGAAAATAAATTTTCAAGGCAGGTTGAAAATGTCCTGTGATAAGTAAAAATGATTCTAGAATGTCCATCTGGGCCTCACTATAGTTTTGAGGGCTATCATTTATAACCATTCATCTGAGAAAGAGTTTTACATTCTTCTGGCTTTTTAGAGAAGAGACATTTGACTAGACTGCTTGTTGGGTGGTCTGTCATTTCCATAGTTCTTTCCAACCACCCCATTCTTATCCTCAGTGTAGTCACCACAAGATGTCATTATTTGAATCTTAATTCCCAGGAGCTTTATTTCTGCTGCCTTGTTTTGGGGACAATGCATCATCTTCTTGTTTCATTGGAGTTTATTTGTATTTATAAGTATGCTTCTCTGTGTGGGATCTACTGAGTAGGGTGGGCTCTCGCTGGCTTAGAATTCAGGCCGTGACTGTCCTGCTGTGTATGATTGGTATGAACACACTTTCCCCATGAGTCAGTGAGTGCTTTCAGAGACCTTCCTAAAAGAGAGGGTGTGCCTAAGGCAATGTTTTACATCCTATTTTGTAGTATCAACTGGGGTCTTAAAAACTCAGGAACAACCATCAAGGTACAGCTATTGGTCTCTGCCTGTCCAGAAGAAAGAAGCAAGATAAAAATCAAAGACATATGAAACAATTATTCCAATGGACTAATGGAACACATGAACAGCAGTTCACACTACACTGAAACCAGAAGATCTAGATGGTGTCCGACTACCACTACTAACTGCTCTGAAAGGGATTATGTTAGGAGGGAGAAAATGTAGAACAAAATTCAAAATAAAAAAAAAAAAAGGCCAGGTTCACTGATGAGATCGAGACTGGTGGAACCCCTGAGATTATGGCTGTTAGTCATCCTTCAGATCTGAAGACAAAATTACACCCATGGCTCAATTTTCAGCCAGTGATAAATAGACCTATACTGGGAACAGTAACACTGGTGAGATCTGCACACCTTACACTATTCAACCATTTGAGATCGACAGGGCAGCATTTACCCAAGGGCAAAGCTCAGAAAGTTTTGGAAAGAGGGAGGAATGGAAACAGGAACTACAGGGAGGAAGTGGGATAAGTGATGTTGCATTGTGGGGATTGCAATCATGGAGATGAAACAAAATATGTATCAATTATTGAATGTGAAATCGATGATCTGCTCTGTAAACCTCCCAGTTCACTATAAAAAATTAAGAAGAGAGAGAATGCATTAGATGATGAATCTAGTTCTACTCTTAGTATAACAAAACAAAAAAATTCATTGCCATTGAGGTAATTCCATCTCATGGTGACCCTGTATAGGGTTTCCTAGGCTGTAAATCTTGATGGGAGCAGAAAGCCTCATCTTTCTCCCATGGAGTGACTAGGGGGTTTGAACTGCTAAACAGTGCTTGTCACTAGCTGTCCAGTGCTTATCCTACAGTGCCACACCAAGACTCCTAATGTAACAACTGTGCTTTAAAATAAAAGGGAGCTTTGATTTTAAACTCCTTCTGGAGTTGTGAGATGTTTTCAGTTTAGCTTCCTGGACACTTGTATCTGGGTGTCTTAAGCCAAACTAATTGCTATTGAGTCACTATGTGCTAGAGCACAACTTTACTCTGTAGGATTTTCTAGAGTTGTTTCTTTGGAAGTAGGTTACCAGGCCTTTAAAAAATGCTTGTATTTACTTTGGCTGCCTTTTCCTTTCAGATGAGCCCACGCTGTGCTAATCTGGCCCTCAAGCACTACCTGCTCAAACCTGTCCAGAGGATTCCCCAGTACAGGCTGCTGCTGACAGGTGGGCTTTTCCAGCAGTTTACCTGCCAACCTGCTGCCCTTTTACTGTTCATATGAAATTTCATGAGCATCTCTCTTTTTACTTTACTCCAATAATAGCCTAATAATTGGATTTGTAGATGACTTCTATACCTTACATACACACTGCATAAACTAAGCTGCTTTGATCATACCTGGAATTTCTTTTTCTCAGAACACATTTCACCCTCCTAACTCCATCCTCCTTTATTTTACTTGAGTATTACGATTAATCCCAAGAAGGTCGCTTGATCACTTGAGATGGCATTTAGATGACCACTCAAGATGGCATTTAGAAGTTCACAGCCACATATTTCTCTAATGTTATCTTGGTCCACATCACTTACCTCAAAGGTTGGATGTAAGGACTTAGATTGAGGTAAGCAGTGCGTTGAATAATGCTTTTGTCCTGTTGTTGTTGTTAAGGGCTGTTGAATCAGTTCCAACTCATAGCGACCCTTCATAGGGTCTCGAAGAAGTGGCTGCTTGAGTTTGAACCACCAACCTTTTGGTTAGCAGATCAGTGCTTATCCTACAGTGCCTCACCAGGAACCCATAGCAACTTCTAAGTAAGTGGTATGGGCTATTAGTAGTAGCAGTTCCTTCCTTCTGCTCTATGTCCTCCTCCTCCTCATTATTATTATTATTATTTTATTGATATAACGTGCTGTTTCACTGTATCTTCTTAGACTACAAGCTGCAAGAGGGCAGGTCTATATCTGTTTAGTTTACTACTCTAATATTTAAAAACAAAAACCTAATAGCTGCCATTGGAATTAAGCCTACACACTGTACTCAAGACTTTATATTCATTTTTTTAAAAATTCTTACCATAGCCAAGCAAATTTCACATTATTTTCACAAAGGAGATTAACAGATTTATTTTGGTTTAGTGGTTTGGCAACCTAAAGATAATTAATATAATCTCTGAACCTAACATAGATACAATACATACTGTTAGGTCTTCTTGAATGGATTGACTGTGAATTGAATGTGCATTCATTTAGTATACATACATTATAGGCACGGTGGCTCCATATGATAAGCACTGGATTGCAAACCACAAGGTCAGCAGTTCGAGCCCGCCAGCCTCTCTGTGGGAGAAAGATGAGGCTTTCTGCTCCCTCGAAGATTTTCAAAGCCTTGGAAATCCTATGCAGGGTCATTATAAGTCAAGACCAACTCCAAGGCTCTTAACAACAACATTGGCACCAATAATGATACTGAAATAGACAAAACAAGAATTCTATTGAAATAGACAAAAACAATGAAATGCCACCACAATTCTAAATTTCATCTGTAATAATTTTATCTAAACAGATTCTGACGTTCTTGGTTCTTACTGTTGTTAAGTGCTGTCAAGTCGGTTCCGTCTCATAGCGACCCTGTATAGGTTTTCCAATTAGTGGCCTTTAAAAAACAGAGTGTGTGTGCTGTTTCCTTAAATCACTTTGTCTTAAGCCATGAGCTATCTTGGAGGTAGCTGGTGAATCCTGGAAAGCTAGAATTTCCCAGTATCTCTTTCCTCAAAGACTTTAAGCTTCCCAAGCTTACCTAGTGACAGGCAAGCTGCTGATGGAGAAGGCCTAGGAAGGCAAGTGTTTCATTTGAATTTCTAACTGTGAATCAGGCACTCGATTTTTTTCCTGGGATGACATAGGCAGACCAAATAATCTGAGGATATCCTGTCCATCTGTACTTTCTTTCCTCTCCCTTTGCCAGAGATTTGGAATATACAAGACAAAAGGAAGTACTGATGCACTTGTTGTGTATTTGCTAGATAAAATCTGAGCTCGTTCATAAACCAGCCATGCATTACTTAAACTGTTTCTACAGCTGTCAAATGAGGTACTGTTTTTAATGGCAAAAAACCCCAAAAACCCAAAACCCCAAAATCTATGGTTTCAAATGTAGGAAAGACGGAACAAGATCATGAAAGTTTAGTATAGAAATATTTTTATCATATCATGTCTGATATAAGTAGTAAAAAAAAAAAAAAAAACAAAATAGAAAAACCCAAACACCTACATCATCTTTAATTCATGCTGAGTTTATTTTTGATTGAGAAATGTCGAAATAGCAAAAGCAACTTATAAAAATTATCTTTAAAAGAACAGATTTCATTTATTTTATATTACCAATATAATGTGAGCTTGAGATTGTTTTCAGTTTTGAGCTGCCATTTGTTTCATTTTAAAGCTATTTCATTTCTCTCTTCAATTGGAAAAATCTGTGCTGCACAATATATTTTATATAGAAGACTCTCAATAATTGTGTATTCACTAAGGGACAAATGAATGGCTCCTTCAAGGTCACAAAATCAGGATTAAAGTTAAAGAACTGTGTGTTCTTTAAAGTTAAAGAACACTGTGTGTTCACTGTCCTGTACCGTTTCTTTCATGAATTCAAGTTCTTCTGTTGATGCAAGTTCTCCCCCTCCTTCAAGCTGGACCTGCAATCCTCCATTTAACTAGCTCTGTTTATTCCAATTCTGTTTGACCTTTAGAAAGGGTGCCATGTGACTCAGCAAATATTTATGTGCTGCCTTGTGAATTTACGAATTTTTTATAATTTCAATGTTTGTTCCTTAGTTTAATTATAAACTCCTTGAAGTCAGGAAATTTGTCTTATAAATAATTGAGTGTCTCCTTACAATATCTGAATGCAGAAATCATTGACCAATATCATTAATATCCCATGCAAGTAAAATTTTCTGAAGATAATTTTTAAAAAATGGCTGCCACAGTATATCAACAGGGAACTGCCTAAAACTCAAGCCAGATTCAGAAGAGGATGTGGAACTAGGGATATCATTGCTGACATCAGATGAATCTTGGTTGAACACAGAGAATCCCAGAAAGATGTTGCTGTTTTTAAGTGCAGACAAGTTGGTTCTTACTCATAGCGACCCTGTACAGGGTTTCCAAGAAGCACCTGGTGGATTTGAACCACCGACTCTGTGGTTAGCAGTCCAGTGCTTATCCTACAGCACCATACCAGGACTCCAGAAGGACGTTTGTTGATAAGTGCCATGGAGTCCTTTCTGACTCATAGCGACTTTGCGGTTCAGACTGACCTAGCATTTCAGTGCTTATCCACACCAGGCTTCCCCTGTCCTAGGGTCACTGTAAGTCGGACCTGACTGGAAGGTACCTGACAACAACAGCAAAGTGGTCATGTATCTTAAGGACAGATAAGGGCTGATACTAGGGCCTGTTTTGTATTTTTATTTAAAATTCTGATTTTGTGATTCATTTTGAAATGTTTTGAGTTCCTCCTTCTGTCTTTGCTATCAAATAAATGCTCCTTACATTTTTATAGGTTGGATTTTGTCTTTTTTTTGCATCTTATATTCACTGGGCTGATGCCTTTGGATAAAGAAGCACAGTTGTTTAATTTGCACAACAGACTTGTAAAGGGAATACTTTCCTTTCCATTTTAGAATTTGGAATCATTCCAAAGGCACAGAATTTACAGGAGCAGATAGGAGAGAGTGACAGTTCTGATTTATTGATGAGTTTCAGGCAGTGAAGTAAAGGATTCCAGTCTGCCTCCCTGTAAGTAGATGGATGCCTGTGTTGGTTCCTTGGGAGGGGAAGATTGTGAAATGCAGATGAAGTACTGATAAGAGAGAAAGGTTTCTTTTGGAAAACTTTTAGAGAAAAGTGGGTGGAAATTCCCAGATAAAGAAATCCTGCCCTACTATTTTGGACTGCTAGAAGAACAAACAAATCTGTTGGAAGAAGTACAGTCAGAATGCTCCTTAGAACCCAGGATGGCCAGACTTCATCTTTCATACTTCCGACATATTCTCAGGAGGAACCAGTCCCTGGAAAAGGATAATCATGCATGGTAGAGTAGAGGGTCAGTGAAAAAGAGGAAGACCCCCAGTGAGGTGAATTGGCACAGTGGCAACAACAAGTGGCTCAGGTGTAACAATGATTGTGAGGATGGTCCAGGACTGGGCAGTGTTTCCTTCTGTTGTGCGTGGGGTTACCATGAGTCAGAACTGACTTGATGACACCTAACAGGAGCAACAGAGTCTTGATGTGGTGCTGTAGGCTAATGCACCAGACTGCAAAGTCATTTGGATTACAAGGTCAGTGGTTCAAACTCACCAGCTGCTCCTTGGAAACCCTATATAGGGTCGCTATGGGTCAGAATTGACTCAACAGCACTTGACAACAATAACAGCCCACCATCATTCTAAGCCTTTTTGTCTTGCAGTGTCTTTTGAGGACATTATTAGTGTTTCTATAGGGTATTCTACATATATCATGTCTTCCTTCCTTGTAGTAAAAAACTTTCAACCAAAAAAAAATGTTTTCTAAGTTTTTTGAATTGAGTGAAAGTTTATAGAGCAGATCATCAGTCCTGTATTCTGTAAATCATACACTTCGTTTCATTGCAGTGAATGCAGTCCCCTCCACGTACCATCAGTTAATAGTCTTTCTTTCACTTTAACTCTTGGTATCTTCCACTACCGTCATCTTTCCTCTACCAACATTAATAAATTTCAGGAAAACATCAACAAAAATTAGTACACCTTCACATCAAAATAAAAAGAAGGAAAATCAGAAAGATTTAGTAAACATTAACCCAACTAAATTCTTGATAATTTTTCATATCTGTTTGTTTTTAATACTCAACTCAAAAATAGGATTATAGGGTCAAAGGAAGTGGATGTGTTGTGTCATGAACAGTTTAAGAAGATAGAGTTGTAAAATAGTAATAATAAAGTATGTGATTTACTTAGGCAAAAAGTTTATAAAATTTCCTTTGTATTAGCTATTCAAGAGCAGTGGATCAGGCCACTAATCTGCCCTTGGCCCAGAATCTATTTGACGTTAAGTGAAAAGGGAATCTTGAGGCAGCAGTATTGGAGCAGCATCTGCCATTTGATGTTGTTAAGTGCTATCGAGTTGGTTCTGATTCATGTGATCCTATGTGTAGGGTTTCCGAGGAGCAGCTGGTGACTTTGAACCGCTGACCTTGTGGTTTAAGTCAACCATGCAGTCCAGTGTATCATCCTGCAGCGCCATTACACCAGTGCTATTTCCTCCTCATCTCTCTTCAGGGGAAGGATTGCCTTGTCATGCTCTGCCAGTGCTGATACAGTTTCTGGAGCTTTTGCGTGAAGCCCAAAGCCATAGGGAAGTGAAAGCTGCTCTTCTTTATAAGAAAGATGAGAAATCCCTATGCAGTAGTGTAAATTACTTTTAACAGTAAAAATCCTCATCCAGTCACCCACACACCAAATTGTAGAAAGGACTCAAGTGCTTTCCTTTCCTATTCTTTCTTTTCCCTCCTCTCACTCTTCATTCAAGTTCTGTTCCCCTTTGCCTGGGAGATCCTGCCCTTTTCACTTTTCCTACCCAGCTCCAGGCCAGACCTTCCTAATCTCATACCAAATCGTAGCAATATCCTCCTCACAGTCTTCCCTCCTGTAATTTAGCAAATTACTAGTAAATTTCTCTTCTAATAACACACTTTCTTACTTGTTGTTGTTGTTGTTGTTAAGTGCCATCGAGTCGGGTCC